>NW_027271638.1:1155000-1415000 GCF_040938485.1 Diadema antillarum | reverse complement strand
GGACTTTTTCAAATTGTGAGATGTTAGATAAACACAAATAAAATGGGCTTCTAAAAATATTGTGGTTCTTTTTTGTCAGACATAATGTGTATAATGGTAGTGAAGAATAATCACACATGTTATAGAGGCATCCAGGTCGCCGTGGAGACATTATATAGGCATATTGAAATATGTTCATGTTAGACAACTACCCCCACACCAACACACGCGCGCGCAAACACGCACACACACACACACACACGCCCGCTATACCAAAACATGACACCAACATTAACCAACACGCTCGCTGGAACGCTATGAAACCCATCACATAACAATGGCTACTTGATCATCGCAAAATGTTTTTATATCTTTTCTACATAATTACGTTATTATTATATCAATATACGTGTGTGTGTGTGTGCGAGTGCGGGTGCCCTTTATATTTACACACACCATGTGATTATAGTGCTTTGAAGCGATTTTATTTCACATACATGTAAGTCGTGTTATAAATAATGGGAGTGCCACATTTGTCATTTTGTTTGCAAAGATCCTGATGAAGGCCGACAGTACAACCGAAAGATAAAAAAGGAAATAGGAAGAAGAAGCTACGTCTCCCGTGAAATACTAAATGTCTTTCTCCTAAATATAATAATAATGGTAATAATAATAACACTAATAATGATAATAATAGTAGTAATAATGATAGTAATGATAATAATAATAATGATAATAATGATAATAATGATTATATATATATATATATATATATATATATATATATATCATTTAATTCAATTCAATTTAATTTCATTGCTTCTTTATGGTACAATATAATTAACGATGATCACTTCAGAAATATACACTTGGTTCATAATAATTTATGGTGATTTTGCACATGAGAGGTAAGCAAATCATTGTGACAGAGAACGGAGACATGACAAGAATTTAAAAAAAGTCAAGGTACCATACAGGAGGATCCCCAGTAAGCCGAGCCTAATGTTGGGGCCTCATGCACAAAGAAATAAATAAACGGTTTCAACCAACTATCGACTTACTTGACTACAAGCATAAAGAGTTATATTGCAAAATGAGCGTAGCGCCATTTTTAATCATTTCAAAGTATGAAGTCCATCATGACATACATAATTAACTCTTTTCCACTAATACCTCACTTGTGACATGACAACGAATATTCTAGAAGTTATGTCGAAAGATATCCTCTATTTTCTTACTATTTTCTTCTTTTGCAGCTTTAATCACAAATATCTCAACTGAACAGTAATGGAGTTAGCTCCTTTTACGATAAAATTCTTCACATGTATAATATATAGATTATGTATATATCTATGAAGCGTTTGTTCGCAAAACCTGATAAGTCCATATTTGCCAAATGGAGATATTTGCGATTAAAGGTCAAGAAAAATAAAGAGAATAATAAGAAAATTTTTGTTTCTTTTGACCATAACTTCAAAAATGTACCTTTGACCAATATATTATTTAAAAGGTATCATTTTGTACTCTATGACAGAGACTGTACATCAAAACCTTCAAAAATGGACTTATCGGTTTTTGCGAACAAACTCTTCATATATATATTATATATATATATATATATATATATATATATATATATATAATAGATCGTCGCTGGGGTGACAAGACCTTGTATGTGCAATTTTGGTGAAAATGACTCTTTTTCATCAGTTTTGCTCTTCTCGGAACATTTGACATTTTGTAGATACGAGGTCTTGTATATATATATATATATATATATATATGTATCTTTTTCAAGTTGGTTTTGTCTGTTGGATTAGTTACATTGAATGTAACATTGATTGTATCATTAATACATGCCAAACAGGCATGTTTGTTATTGGTTACAAACTAATGAAGTACAACAAAACACCACAATGAAAGTTTGATGTTTTCACTGTTTATTCATGTCATTCGATTCCTCTTCCGGAACTTGCACATTCAAGAGAAATGAATTAGTTTATTTTCTGAAAAGCTATGAATATGCGATCACATTCTACGTGTATTTTCAAATCAAGGAAACAATCAGAGCTTTCAAAGTGTCGTCAAACTTGTGAAATTAGAAATTTATGGAATTTATTATTTTCAAATACTCGCATAACACTGAAGACAGTTGCAACCACGTATGCACATTATGTAACTTAAATAAGGAGGTGATGTTGATCGAACCTTTAATACCTGCTAACACATTCAGTAGAGAATTCCTCTTACATTCAAATTACAAAGATCAAGATTGTCATATTTCCCTTCGAATTCTTAGCCTGTGGTGTTTAACCAACAATAACGATTTTAAGGCCGTAATGATAGAGTCATGGTTTCTTAATTATTGGCTGACAATCTACTTTAAGAAGCACTGAAGATTTGTGAAGTTCAGATATCATCTCGCCACTTAAATTTCACATCTGTCGAGTTAGTACGATACCTCGACACGTCTCAGATATCAAAAGATTTCAGTGGGCAATGTGAGATGATACGGCTAAGAATTTATGTTTTTCAAACTTTTGTCTATCTTGCTTTACTTTCAAAGTTCATGAATGTTTAGAAACTTGTAATTTTACAGTGTTTGGAGAGCTTAAAAATAATGATAATACAAAAATTACAGGAGCAATAATAGTAAAAAAGGTTATAAAAAACAAATTACATGTGCAAGAAAAGGAATATCCTTCGGCTTTATCAGTTGCTCAGGGTAACGGGAAAGAGAAATGAATGTGATTTATTATCGTGATATAACTGACGATCGAGACTTAATTTGTCACGGGTAACAATACTCCAGATCCACTTATTACGTTCAGACAAAACCAGTAACAAACATCAATGACACTGAGATTGGTGGGTTCATTAAAAACAAATGGTAATAGCCTTTCTGGTCAAAATGTCTAACATTATACCTCAATAGTCAACACTACTTCTCCAAAGTGTGTATTACTGCATTGTAAATAATGCATAACTGCGTATTTTATGCAGAATGAATCAAATAGGAGCTGGAGAAAATGAAACCAACCATTATCACGTGATTATAACCAGTAAAGTGTTGATTTTTCTGTCTCATAACCGTCATGCACACAGAAAGAGAAGCACACACACAGTCACACACACAATTTAGGAATAAAGTAATGGTGTTGTATTTCTTTTTCAGTAAACAAAGAAGTTGGAGCCCGAATTTTATATCCGTTGAGAAAATAATGTAAAGCAGAAGCAAAAAATATCTTTGAACCCTCTTTACTTGGAAGCAATCCAAATCCGAAGTATGTCCGTTTAGCGGCTGAAACTATTCAACTGTAAGGGAAAATTACGAAAAAAAAAAATGATCAAAATATGTCGTTTCTCGAATATTCAAGAAGCGAGTACGACAAAAAGATAGATAATAAAATTTTTTTGAATACAATTAAAATAACATAAGAATACAGATGTCTTCATATAGGGCCTACATTTGTATGTTAATTTGTGCCGTCTTCAAAAGCAAAGGTCCTGAACATGTATAGTACCGAATTACCTCCTTGCTACAGAGTGCACACATGTATATAACCGATGCCTTTAAATGAATATCCCGACGTTAACATCGCATGATATAATCTTAGACATTGGGAATGAAAGCAGATTAACTCGCAACCTATATAAATATTTATAAACATATATATATATATATATATATATATATATATGAAGAGTTTGTTTGCAAAAACCGACAAGTCCATATTTGCCAAATGGACATATTTGCGATTAAAGGTCGAGAAAAATAAAGAGAATAATAAGGAAAATTTTGCTTCTTTTAATCATAACTTCAAAAATGTACCTTTATATGTAGTGACCAATATATCATTTCAAAGGTATAATTTTGTACTTTTTGACAGAGACCGTACTTCAAAACCTTCAAAAATGGACTTATCGGTTTTCGCGAACAAATTCTTCATATATATATATATATATATATATATAAATATATATATATATACAGCTGTATATATATAAACATATAATAAGAATTAGCCAATTTGACGACATCTCCGTTTTACTTAATAAGGGCACAGATTTGTGCTTGTTTTTTTTCTTCAATTTTCTCACACTACATACCTTTTCTCAGAGTGCAAATTTTCTCCTGTTGACGAAGACGACGCAGAGAATTCCAGACATGACGAATACGACTACCAGCAAAGCATATGTTGTCGACGACCGATAAAGAGCTCCCTGATGTCGCTGAAATTCTGCGATTATCTCCACTGGTTACATATTAATAAGACAGACAACAGCACGGGAAAGTTAGTTTCAATGAGTATGATAGAAGAAATGCTTCTGCCATATTACGCACAAGGTCGCAAACCTTTACACTTGGACTTACTAACACTAGGTGATGATAGTAAAATCATTATAGCACCTATATATATGAGCAGTGACAGGCTGTAGCCAGTAACTCATATAACTTTAATAATAGGTTATCATTTTGCTACAGGGTTTGAAACAAAACAAGACAAACAAACAAGCAAACAAACAAAGATTGTTAATGTGTGTGTGTGTGGGGGGGGTAGAATGCAGATGTAAATGGTTGACGGGATATGTTTTGATTTTTTATATGTGTCTATATGTATCTCATTTGCTTTTGATCTTCATTTGGAATTTGTAATATTCCAATATTAATGCAAGTTCCACGGAAACGTTGGTTCATAATGTCCATGCCATCTTTCAAGTTTCGTTGAGAGAATCAACACTGTTTCACAGAATACATTGAAATGACTCACAGGAAGGAGAGGCTTTGAAACAAACTTATTTCCCTGATTCGGAAACCTGTATAATCCTTAATGTGCTTTTGAGAACCAATTGACATAGGACGACCGTAAGATTTTTCCACACGGCCAATCGTCCCTGCCACCAAAAGGGCTATGTGTTATGTTATGTTTTGGGTTTTTTGGGTTTTTTTAGATGGCGGTCTCCTCAGCTTTGATTATTGGCGCCGTACTTTCAACTAATGAAGTATGATGATATAATTTGGCCTACTTGTTGGGCGTATATTGCTAACATATGGTTTTGCCACAACTCACCTGACGGGCAGAAGGTCTTGGTTGCAGTAGTGGTACCAAAATCGTTCCATCCCGTACAGGAGACTTCTGTGCCCCCGTTGGCTCGAGGAGTGAAGGCGGTCGACGGCGAGCGGGAGGATGAGAGAGTGACGTTATCGGCTGTGATGAGGAAGGTGTGGATACCTGGTGTCGGTTGGTACCCCTCGTCGATGTGACAGATCACCGTGTAGATTTTCCCGTTGTTCATTCCCACGCGCTCGCTAAATTGAACGTCGATTATGTCCTCTGTTGTGTACAATAATCAAGCAAGAAGGGAATCGCAAAGACGGTAAAAAGAATTCAAAATGAGTAGGCCATAGCAGTGAGATTCTTCACTCAGATAAATCTTAAGAATGCAATTCATTATAAAAGATACCAAACAACCTTCACTACCATTAACCTAGCCTTTTGTCAAGGCTCTCTCGCTGTAATGGGCGAGGGCGACAGCGCGAGGGCCTTTTGAGATCTGCTTCACACATTATTATTCATGACACATGAACCTTACTTAAGTCATATTAACGGGTTCAGGGGCTCGTTTCATAAAACTTGTCATCAGTGATAAGTTGTCATAGATGTTACAAGCTACTGAAATCCTTGTATCTGGTTGGCTGAGAGCAAATTTGTCATAGAAATATGGCAGTTGTCACTGATAGCAAGTTTTATGAAACGGGCCCCCGGTCTACCAAAGGAATGGCGTGCTCCCCACATCCTTCGTCGTGGTGTGTCTGGTGTTCGCATGCCATCAGTAGAGGTCTGTGGCACGCATTCGCCGTATGCAAATTGACAGACACGCTGTGGTCGGTCTTTGGGAACAAAAGTCGGTAATTCAAAGGGCTATTGAAGAAAAGGATGGGAAGCAGACCTCAAAAGACCCTCGCACAAACCCACTCGACTGGGCTCTCTTCACCATACAGCGAAAGGGGCTTAACAAAAGGCAACGAATAACCCGACTTCACTGAATAATTTTATGCATGTCTGTGTATGCACATAGCATTTTTGTTCTTGCTGACAATTTACCTTTGTGACAAATCAATTCGGTAGCGAAGGTTGAGCCGTGTCTGTTACTTGCTTTACATCTAACGTTGATGCACCTGTTAGGCCGAGATTGTAGAACCACGGACGGGTTAGCTGACAATGAAATGGTCTGGCCGTCAACCGAGATTTCGAACGTGTCGATTGGAGGCGTCGGCTGGTCAGGTGTTTCAATGTGGCACGTGATCTCAATGTTTGTGTCAGTACCGTCTCTCTGTTCTTCAAACCTAAGTGACATGATATCGTCTCCTGGAGGATCTACAAAATATGGGAAATAAACATTTATGAAATGTTGATGTGAAATAAGGGTGTACAATTAATATTACAAGGAAAACACATGAAACAATATGAAAGTAAAAGACACGCATAGATACGAAGACATTATTATTATTATTATTATTATTATCATTCATTTATTTATTCGGTCATACAATTGCGATATACAGTATAATGTCATGTAGCATACATAGAGGGGTATATATGTATAAAATGTACCGGAGTGACACATGGGCCAGGGCTCACAAAAGTAAAATTCTTTATTATTACCCGGGGGCATGTGAGCCCTCATTTGTCACTCCATATCACATAATGAAGATTTTTACATTTTCTACATCTTAACTTCTTCTCAGTACTGTAAAACTGTAAAAGTCCATTTTTTTTTGTCCATTTACCTGTTTTGTATGTTCATTGCATAAAACCAATAAAACAATCATTCATGAAGCCTGCTGTATCCTTTGTAAAAGTCTTTGGAGCTTTCAGAATCTCATAAGTTGTAAGATGATACACAACTGCCCTGTCTTTATTTTTGTTTGTTTTTGTTATCATATTTTGCCTGACATGATATTTGCATTGCTACCTCTTTCCATATTTATACGACACAGATATTCTAGAAGTTATATTGAACGAATTACACCACAGTTTCTTCAAGTGACAGCAACTGTGTTTTTACCTGAGGGGCAAAACTCTTCCGTGGTCGAAGTGGAGTCAAGAGTGTTTGCTCCGGTACAAGTGACTTCGGTACACCTATTGGGGCGTGTCGAGAGCGTAAATGATGACGAACTCGAGTTCGATACCGACTCATTTCCAACTTTGATGTCATAATTGTGTAGGGGAGGGAACGGTTGATCTGTATCGTTCACGTGACAAGAAATTATGACAATAGCTCGACCATCGTTGTCTAGTCTCTCGTCGAACTCGATGTCGATTAAACCATCCCTCGGCGGATCTGGGCGGAAGTCATGAGAAACATTAACAGAATTGAATTATAATCTCACAACGGGTAATATAAAGTTTGAATTATTCTGGTTATGTCTAATAATTGATCCAAAACATTTGAACTCTTTAATATTTTATAATAAACCATTTGAAAACGTGCAGGGAATTGTTTAAAGCCCCCTCACGCCTGAGCGAATGAAGGTGGACGAAGGGAGACGAATGGGAAAAACGCACTAAATGCGCGCGAATTCAACGATTTCAAATAAAATTGCTTTCAAATCATCCGATTATAAACTAAAGTCAAATATGATTAACGAACGGTAAGCTAAGGATAAATATGACATGCAAAGGATAACGATTTGTCGGTTCACTTCTTTGAGTAAATTGCGGCCGAAGGCGAGCGAAGGGTTGATATGACCCGATAAGACGAACGAGCAATGAGCAATGGTTTGATATGGCGTGCGATTGGAAACGGAGACGAAAGAATAGATCAGGCGTTCTCGTACGTGTGTGTGCGCTCCTCGGGGAGTATAAAAGCGAACAGGTCCGTCCAGATTTCAGTGCGGCCAGAGAAATCATCCACGCAACATGAAAGGAAGAGGCAAAGGCAGAGGGAACGCACGAAAGACTGCATCAACCTCGAAGAAATCCACAACCTCGGAATGCTCACAACCACAGTCTAAAGTGCCGCCTCCTCATGACAGTCCCGCAGAGGCACAATCACAGTCGGCCAGTCCATAGTCACGGTCTCCAACGCCGCCTCTACACCAACATCAAGAGGATGCTGCCAGTAATGCCAGCGGTGATGATGAGGATGGAGATGCTACAAATCAATCAATTTCAGATTTTTGCTTCTACACAAAAGATCATTTGTGTGAAATAAATATCCAACATTATTAATTACTCTTAAAGCACGTTTTTGAAGAAGAAAAGGGGTATCAAGCAAAAACTGAATTGCCCCAATTGCTATCATTTTAACGAAAAATAAATATTGAAACAGTAACAATGGAGGTGAGGTGATAACAAATCTGACGTGCCCCTAAATTGACTCGATCTACCCCCTTTCCCCTACTGTATCATACCTACCACCAACATCGCACCAGACAAATTTGTAGTCACTGTCCACTATAGCCAACAGGATCATACTAAAAAAGCCCTTGTAGTTGTAGTATAGCGAGCCAGACTGAGGAGGCTTTCCGATGGCCACATGCTTGTCATCAATAGCTGCCACACAGTGGGGAGAATTCCACCGCTTGTAGAATCCACCAGCAAGTTGTCTCCATTCATCAGGGTTGAAGGGTCTGTCATGATTTCATCTGCATACTCGTCACATATGGCCTGACATACTTCCCTGACCACTACAGATAGGGTGTTTTCAGGCACCCTCCACCCATACTGCATGTCGGAGTACTTGGTGCCAGACACAAGATGACGGAGAGAAGCTGCCAACTTGGGACTTCTTCCAGCGGCTCCTTGTTCCAGGTGTACTGCCTCCTGATTCTTCCTCTGACCCTCTCCAAGATAGATTTCATCGTAAAGTTCAGGGGGCATGCACAGAAATTTCTTGAAAGTCGAAGGGTCTTCTCTTCGGAGCTCAACCAACAGCTGGTCGTAGATTCCAAAAGCCCTTCTTCCATGTCTTCTGGCAGGGTTCAGCCACGTCCTTCTCCAGATACGACGTCATCTGAAGCCTCGTCTCCATCTGAAGCGGCCTCTGATGAACTGGTGTAGGTTCAGCTGCTGATATACATAACTTCATTCTCAGCCATTGCCAGTAAATACTGGACTCTGAGGCGGGCTGCATCTTCCATTTTTCTGAAGAAACTTTGAAACTTTCGGGTGGAAGGATTATATATGAGTAGCGTGATGAGTGGCTGGTCACAGAGAGCAGCTCAGCATTCGCCAATTTTTTCGTCAGGTCATTCGCTCGTATTCGTATCACTTCGCAATACATAGTTTGTCATAGTATCTCTTAGACTTGCCTTCGTGCATGCATCGCTATTCAAATTTAGTAAAAGTCAATCTTGGTTTCCCTTCGCATAGAAGATGGCAAGCGAAAATACGTTTGTCATAGTATACTCGTTTCTATGCGCAAGTCATATTTAGTCATCGTGTTGCTTCGTTTAGGGTTCTTTCGGGATCGGTCCACCTTGGCAAAAGCGCGATGAGGGACTATGCGTGACAATAGCAGACTAAATAAGAGATGCAAATGACAGACGATTTTTCAATTCGCCGGGAAATTTTAAACATGTTCAAAAATCCCGTGCGAAATCGAATAATCGCAACTGTTAGTTCAGTAGGTGTACGAACCCAAACACGAAGGGTAAATATGATTTATTATCAACTGCCATTGAAAACGATTTTTCCAAAAATGCCTTTCGCCAGCCATCGCAAGTCATATTTCAGGCAATTCGCTCAGGTGTGAGGGGGCCTTTAAGCCATTACGTAACGTGCATATTGTGAATATCAAAAGGAACGACAGTTTGGTGAGAAAGTAGACCAATTATATTTGATTCAATTATGTGTCTTTGCTGTCTCTCTGCATGTTCTATAAGATTATTCTGACAAGAAACATTTTCCATTGTATATAACACATAATATACACAGTGTTACAATGAATGTGGTAATTCAAAAGAACATTCTCGCTTTCACCTAATTCACTGCAGAAGTAGATATTCCTGTAATTGAGAGGTCACTTCGTGCTTGTTTATCATGTTTAAATTCAATTGTATTCGATGGCTACTTTAACTTAGGCATGCAATCTGTATTATGTTTATGTGTCTCTGCCTATAAAAATGTGCGTGTAATCAAATGATCAGACCTTCTACCTGCTATTATGAATGTCACTCCTTCACGAGTTTATTGGCCAGTACAAATGTTGCTTTCACCCTACCCCTGCAACTGGTAATTTTAGCATATGCACTAGGAATTTAGTTAGAGCGGTACCGAAAAGGTTATGTAGACTGTAATTTAGTCATTGAAAAGGTTTTCACAAAATGTTACCAACAATCATGAACCGTTAGACAGAGATCGTTCACTCACTGGTAGGACAGTAACTACGTGTACGCATTGTTAATCCCTGGCCGTTGTTTCCAATGCAAGTTATATTTGAGCACGTGTCGGGCCGAGGTGAAAGGACCACAGTTTTCGAGGCAGACACCGATTCTTCATCCTTCTTGATAGCGTACGTGTGGATGGGGGGAAAAGGTTGGTCCTCCGGACTGACGTTACATGTTATGCTGAGGTCGATTTGTCCTTCACCTTGTACGCGATCACCAAGCTCCTCGAGAACGACTGATATGGCATCTGTCGCTGGAGACGCTGTTGAGAACCATGTATCGAAAGTGTATGTATCAGATGTGAAATACGATATGTCGAAGAACACAATAAAACGAGCAGATTTGAGCATTGCCGTCAACAATTTCTCGAGCCCGAGAAAGTAATGAAATTACTTTTCTTAATATTTTATTTTCATACAGCTTGTTATAAGAGTAATCCCTTTCAGTGCACGTTCTGTTCACAATGTGTGAATATTGGAAGTAAAAATTACTTCTGATCTGTGAATTAAATTTCAAAACTCAGAATTTTTAAACACAGAATAATCGGCCTACAGGAAACTCATACCAAATGTTTGACAATCTATGATACTCTCTTCAAAGGTAAATTCTACTTTGCCTATGCGTTACCTTGAGTTCAAAGGAATCGGTAAAACAACAACAAATCCTCTTAAAATCTTTTGTGAAAGTCAAGATATTTTGAATTTCTTTTTTTTTCATTATTTCAGTAATATGGTTCACATTTAGATTTATATCACCATTTGTTGTACTGGCGATAATTATCAAAATTTCCTTTTTGAAATGAGAAAAACAATCGTAATTATCATCGTTCACTTCATTATCTATATTAACCATAATCTTCTAGAGTTCACGTGGCTTCCTACAAGAATGACTGTTTGAACATCATAATTATGCATGCACAAGCAGTTGAATTGGATGTAAGTGTGCATCATCAATGTCTCAATGTCTCAAGTTTCTAAAGTTTTGAGTAGATGTTAAAGAATTTACGTCAACAAAGAAGAAGAAGAAGAAGAAGAAGAAGAAGAAGAAGAGAAAGAGAGAAAGAATCTATTGCTACCTTTGGGACAGTAGATGGCGCTACTCGTTGTATCTCCAAGTCCGTTGCTTGCCGTACATGAAACTTCGATGCACCAGCGAGGAGGCGGAGAAAGGCGAGCACGCGGGGAAGACGATTGGGAGAGAGTGATATTGTCAGCTTCGATGACGTATGAATTGATTGCCGGGTGCGGTTGGTCGTGAGAAATCACGTGACATTCTATCTCCACAGTATTTCCTTGATCTTGGAACTTGATTGTTATGATGTCATCCACGGGACCATCTGTGCGAAGACATTGTAGTCATAATGTGTGAGGACAGTTTATGCATAGGGTAGTCCATTGTGGTTGTACGTTCTTCATATAGTATATGCATTCTGCAAATCACAATCCTGAGCCAAGTCTGTCTTGAATCAGCGACAAAATGACCCGCATAGTTTTGGTGATGTCACCTGAGTGAACTAGAATTCGATTTTTTTGAAATATTAATTTACTCATGTTGTCTTTTTTTAGTTTTGATGTCCAATTATGCAAGCTAAGCTACAATAAACATGCTGAAGAGGAAATTTTGAAGGATTTAGTTCTTGTTCAAATATATATAATAGTCGTTTTTTTAATACACGAATCTCGAATGATCTTAACTCGGATTAAACTTGAATTCCTTGTATGTCGCTATGATATCACTATATTATGGCATAATAGTGAATTTATTCATTAATTTTTAAGCTGTTCGATGTTCCACCTAAAAGCGAAGGGTTAACTCCATGGTAGTGAAATGCCAGATTGCTTACCGACACGGAGAACGGGCCGGTTCTCATTGTAGTAATTAGCATTGCGACGGAAAGTGTTTTACAATTATAAACATATCTTATATATAGCCTTTTAAGCCTGACAACCTGTTTTGGATCACAATGTAAACTCGTTACATGCCTGACAAAATATCCCCTCTATACAAGATGATCTATCATATTTTAAGATGTTTTGAAGGACTCGTGGACTTCTTGGTATATTTTTATTTGTTCTTAAGTCATATGTGTTCTAAATGATGGATCTCAGGTAACGATTTTATTAGTTGTAAAAGCTTACGAAGAAAATTACGAGGGTAATTTTTTTATGGGTTTAAATGTCAGGAATAAAAGTGTCTTGGATGAAAATGGCGGCGGTGAAAATAGCACGGGAAAATTGTCGTTGGAGAGGGTGGGAGGGATGAAAATGTCAAATTAAAAGAAGTGCACAAAAAATATAAGCTTTTCGAGATAACTTAGCATGCACCCCGTGATTTTAGCAAAAAACATACTTCTGTTATAATTATTAATTTACAAGTTTGGAAAAAAAAGTACATGTTCTGCAAAAAGCACACAAGCATGACTTGTGTGGATGGCTTCGGTCACATAAAATGCAGCTATCCAAAGGGTACTTGATGTATGACTTTAGACTGAGGACAGGATGGATAAACATTTATTTGGGGGTATGCATTTCGATTTCAATAAGTACCATGATTTCCTCTTTGCCTCTCTTTTCCCTATACGTAAATTTCAGCAATGATCGTTCCAATGTAATCTTAGCAAAAAAAGAATATTTTCACGTTTATAACTTTTATTGTTCGCACTTTTAATCTATTGTTCACTGCATAAACATTTGCTGTACAAATATATCTCTATAGATAGTTTTATTATTATATGTTATATATTATATATATATATAATTTATTACAACATACGACATGTATACATGCATCGTTAATATATCGGCTGCATATTGAAGGTCAGAAGAAAAAAATTAAATGCGAAACAGATATATTAATTTTAACAATATTTGAAATTCAAGCCGCTGAAAAATAGATTAAATTGTTAAGATAATTATGTGATATGTTTGTTACCTTCAAAGTAATTGAAGTTATGAAACGAGTGCTCTATCATTGAAAATATTTTTCTCTTTTTGACGATGACCTCACTTTACTAAATTGAAAATGGCGTTTGTGTGCGTTTGCATGGAGATCTTCAAATATAGTTAATGTTTTTTTGCCAACGTATACATGCATGTGCTTAACATACACAAAACCTCAATATCAAGATGTAGACCTCACTTTCACAAAAATTTCACATACATTATGTTTTGTATTTTACTTTCACATAAGAAATTGGTGAAAAACACTTACACCCCTCAAACACGTTAACAAGGAAATCCATTATAAACTAAATAAACTTCAAAAGAAAGAGAAAAATATTTCATACAGAATTTTAGTAAAAGGAAATATCTTACATAAATGAAATCAGTCATTTAGTCCACGAAATTATCATTTTGTATTAAACGAAATCGTCATATTCCGTCAAAGAAATAACTGATTTCGTAACGAAATATTCCGTGCGGACACTTGGTGCCGAATGGTCTTTGTCCATGGTTTAAACGATGGACAAAATTGTACCACCTTCGTGAATTCGGGCCTTTGTATCGACAAAGAAAAACTAATCGTCATAAGTGCGTGGCAAATTCGGAGTTTTCCAATTTTTAGTAATAGTAGGCGTACAGTATCAATTCGATTTGATTTCATGATGATCAAAACAATGTTAATATATCACATAAATGTATCAATAGCATAGTTGTGCACGTGTTCATATATATAATAGGGAGCTTAAGATTTTGACACGCGGACGTTTGAGACGACGAATGCGCTGGACGTTCTCCTCTCCCTGCGTCGTGTGGAAAAATAGCTTTAAGGCCACCGCACACTACACGATCAGACTGGTCTTAGAGTCTTAAGCCAAGCTGGGTCTTAAGACCAGTCGTACGACCGGACACCGCACACTATACGACCCGACTGTAAAGCGCGCGCAGTGCGCACTGCGTGAGCTTGCATTTTTCTGCATTGTGAATTGCTGAAAGCCTACGACCAGTCGTAGAAATTCAACGTGTCAAATCTCTACGACTGGCGCTAAGTCCCAGTCGTACGACTAGAAAATGGCAAGACTGTGACGTCACACTTCTAGTCTTAAAGTCTTAAGACCGGTGAATGGGGGCAAAATCGTGCAGTGTGCGGCGGGCTTTAGATTACGCTGGGACGCAACGTATGAAAAATACAATCGCGCCCCCATATGATCGGTGCATGAAGTAGCTCTCTACGTTGCAAACTGTGCGGACGTAAAAATAGGCCAGTACGCGTAGTGAAAAACTCAGGCGACGCAAGCTAAAAATAGATTGACTTTAAGTGCGCTACTGCGCACGCTCAGAACATGTTTTTTTTTTTTCCTTTGAACGTCCGCGCGTCTAAAATCGAAAGCTCCCTATTATGGCCGTTTGATATCAATTTCATATGTGACTCTGCACTTTAAACAAACAAAAAGTCGCCAGACATGAATTTTTAGTTAAGACCATATTCTGAAAGAGCATACTTTAAGCTTTAAAATGATGTATAACTCTAACCAAATGGACTCTCCTAACCTATCTAAATATTGGAAAGAAAGCACAAACTCAGGAAAAGCGTGAACTGAGAAAAGAGGCTCTGAAGTACAGTGTCTACTCATAAGCGCTTAATCTTTTACCAAACCGTGCTGGCTGTGCGATGAATGGGACAAAAAACAGGAAGTAAACCACGAGAGTAACAACAATGAAGGGATTATCAGATTAAACTGAAATTAGGCATGCCTCATTAACACATTCTGTCCATAATTAATGCCAATTTTCAAGCAGTAGCGCTATCCATTAGAGTTGAAAGTGAAGAGTGTGGACATGGTTTTTCAGAAATGAAAAAGGGATTCTAAAGACACACCTAATCACACTATTCTACCAAAAAGTTCGAGATAAACTACTAAAAAAAAACCACACTTTCCTGCCAGTTTTATGATACCAAATTTTAGCATAATGTAAAAGAAGACCCGTCTTTCAGAAAATATGAAAAAGTCAAGTTCGGCTAGGTTGACCCATTTCACTTATTTTCAGTCCTCACGCAAAATCAGTGTGTGCGACTTATATGTTCGTTTTGAGGTGCACGGTCACATATACGAATTTGTAGTTACTTAATTGTAATATTAGAATATGCCTTTGACCTGCTAGTCCGAATGATTATCGTTTCTTTGTAATTTTGTACGATTTTTGATATGGAAAATAGAATGATATTATAAGTTTAAGAAATGTATTCTTTTGAGAAAAATTTCCAATTCAAATCTAATGACAGTTAACGTGACTAAAAATAACAATACCTATTCACCTCTTTCGCTATGAGGACAATACCACCTTGATACTGTCGTTTTAGAATTTGTGGAAGCTCACTTTTACCCCAAGATATTTGTACTACCTGCAGACGTTAGTGTCAATGATACGTCTTCCTTGTATACAAATGATGCACAGGATAGAGTGCGTTAGTGAAGGTGCGGCGCACTCTCGGGTATTTACAATGTAGTGCAACATGCACTCGGCCTCGCCTCGTGCATGTTTCACAATTGTAAATACCCTCGAGTGCGCTACATCTCCACTAACGCCATGAAATAATCCTGTGCATCATTTGTTTTATGAAATGGGTCGAAAACTAACAGCATTTTCCACGTACCTCTGTGGGTCAATACCAGTCAGCTACATGTAGCACTCGCTCAGAGTCAAGATGTCCGAAGATGTTCGTCCCAGACATTTACGCACGTCGCACTCGGAAATCCCGCACATATAAGTACTGTACGTATAAGAGTATACGTACGCCACACATGTTATGCACACAAGAAAAGCCGGCCGGCAGCCCGAACTAGAAGTTGCTTACAGGATTGACAGCGCGTATAGTAGCGCGCGACGCACTTGTAACAACGGATTGAGTGCGCACTGCTAGTGTAAACATTGTGACGTCAGGCCGTGCATGTTACTGAGAAATTAATGCACGAACACGTGACTCATTTCAGCGCTTCCAACTGGCTACATTCTTGAACCCATTTTATAATAATAGTTATCACGATGATTTTAATAATGAGACTAACTTACAGTCCAAGGTCATTGCACATTACTTTTTTTCTCGAACGTCCTGAAAGTCCATAACTCAATAGTTCCATAATTCCAAAAATCCGTAAAATTATAATTCTACGACATCGGCATCGACATAGTTGTAAGTGTGTGTGTGTGTGTGTGTGTGTGTGTGTATGTGTGTGTTAACGATGAAAGGCTTGGAGGCAGATAGAAATCTTTTGTATTTGTACTCACGTCTAACGTTTAAGACAGATGAATCTGCAGTACCGGAAATCACGCACTGAAGAATCTTCCCGTGATTGGTAGAGGAAGGAGTGAAGGTCAAGTCACTTTCGATGTCGTAGTATCGATAATATACGTAGCAACGCGAATCACAATAATATAAGCACTCCATTAAGGTTCGCAGTTGGTCTTCAGTTTACTTAACATACACTGTATGTCAGCGACGTTATATCTATGGGAGCGTTTTACCTCAACCTGTCTTTATTGTTTTTGGGCATTGTGTGAAGAGGGATAGCTAAATCAGTTATATTTACCATTTGCATTTTCGTACATCATAGTCGGTAAGTCAGCTGATTGCTTGAAGCTTCCACATGCATTAATTGCCTACAATGTAGACTGTTACAAGAACCGTTGAAATTAATGTTAGACTATAAAACAAATACAAGTTTATCAGTGTAAAGTCTTTATTTGCAGGAAATTTGGCATTAGAAAGCCCAGAAACACTTCAAATCTATACATATCATTAAGCTACCAGTGGTAATTAATCAGTTTTCAAAGACAGTTATGGAAAAAAGAAAAAAAAAGACTAATAAATATCACACTTCCATTGAGTGACATTTGTTATCACGTGTTGATGCAAAATTTTTGGAAGAAAATCAGCCCCAGATTTTCTGACACTTTCGATCATGCTCAGTAGAAGTTGGACATTTAAGTGTTTCTTGAGTAGTGATTTGTGATCTTCTCCTCCATGGACTACCGTAGGGAACGTTATGAGATATTTCATAGGGAATAAAGTATTTTTGCGGATAATCTATGATATCGTAGATAGGTCGCTACACAAGTCTCAACATCTTCCTTCACATTGACAGCAACGGCACGAGAACAGTCTTGTCATGATTCTTGTCATATTGTAACATTTAACTTCTTTTCAACCACAAAAATACCACTGTCAAGTTCTGAGAAGGAAATTCTTGTCTCCAATTCAGGAAATTCAGCCGTGAAACCAATCCATGTAGCTATAACACGGGTTTGACGATGGACATTTAACAATGTTTTTCAACACGACCAAAGTTCACTTCCGTCGCACCGTCTCAACAAAGGTAAGAAAATGAGACATTATCTAGGATATTTCATACTATGATTTTGTATAACATAATGCCTTTCATAGAGAGAGAAAGGACGAATATATAATATATTCAATAGTACGAATCGATCCATCACAGTTTGATCGGAATTGTTATTTCAATATTCTTACAGAGGGCACAAAAGCGTGCATGCAGACTTCATATTCAGGAACCATAATCTTCCGAAAATCGCAGCAAATGACTCTTTGGAATGAAATCTTGTTTTTCAAGGAAACCATAATGACAGATGAACAAATTTAAACCAGTCTGCACAATTCATGATTTTGTCGAGGATGTACTATAATATGTAGATAAGATGGTCGATGAGGTGTTCTCAGTTTCTTCCATCTGTTGTCACTACGTAGGAATGTGTCTCTACGTTAAATCCTCCCACCTATCATGTAATTCATTGTTTTTACGGATGCATTTATGTTCTTTTGGTAGATACATCTGTCTTGTTTGTTCAACATGTGAAGAAAACTGGCAAGGATGTGGTTTTATGTGATTTCTTCCAAGTTACTCTCGCCATTTCAGTATCAATTTTATACAGCAGAAAGATGACTTCCGTCCCCATGTCGGAAGTTTGGACACTCTACTGCAAGAACAGCACGAATTACTGACATAGTTTCATGTTTGACATTATATATCTATGCCACTGCAGTGGAAGCAGTGCTTAAAAGGCACAATTCAGAAATGATTTGCTCACAGCTACACAGTTTGTAGAAGGTCACTGTATGAAAATACGGGAAGAAATGTTCTGTCAAATAGTAATCAGAAATTAATTGCTCTTGCTTAACAATGCTTTTAATCGATCAAACCTTGCATAATCCAAGAATATATGATAAAAATCAGTGCCCAGTATCACGCTCGAATTCGCAAAGTCACGTATGTTAGAATCACAAATATTCTATATCCTTAGAGTGTGCGCTGACATATCTGGTAATGTCTTCCTCCGAGTGGTTTTATTCGTTCACGGTAAGTTCTCCGTAAAATAATTGAAAGGTATAGACACTGAAAATAGGATTACGTCGGAAACTGCAATTTGAAGAATATACATATATTCTTGTATCTTTCCTGATAGTTGTATGGGCATATCTCTTTTTTAAACGTGGGGAAATCGAACGTTAATCAACGTACGCACCATCTGGGGTAAAGGCCACTTCCGTCTTAGGAACATTTTTGACACTAACGGCTTCACACACTTCTTCCTTGTTTAAAATGTATTAGATATATATACGTAGATACTCTGTTATTCTATGCAAATTACCTGAGAAGTTACAATATTTGCGAACTTTATGGTGAATTTCACAACTTCTGACTTGATATGAAATAGCGAAGTACAGTATAAAATATAGAAAATTATACAATTAATCTATCTACTTGGATACACAACGTTCCCATTGAAATTGAGTCAATAGAAATGATAATGTAGTCATAAAGTTGATTTTGATGAGGTACCGAAATGTTTTATGAACAAGATAGCAGGAAAAAACTCCTAAAAAATACATATTTTGTCTACCACAACTGATGCCACATCAGAGTAATGCGTTGCACTAGTATCTGCGGGCAGAAATTCGTGAATTTTAAGCAGCGTTGTCGGCAGTCTCTCTCATAAACCGTAGGGTCCACACATATTTGCAAACTAGTGACTTGTTTTGCAGAGTCATGCTATTTGATTCATGCATGTTTGAATGTCCTGGGATTTTTCATCTTGATATTGTGGTCACACTATTAATGAGAATATGCACCACCGTTCCAGCCCCATCTCTTGTCTTGTCTGTCTTGTGTACTCGTTGTATCAACCCCGTTTGTAATCTGGACTCCATCCAAGTACCAGTTCGCTGTCTGAGTGTTATACACAGCGTCAGCGGTACACCTTGCAGTGATTTCCTGACCGGTGGTTAGTTCACTCGGTACAGTCAGAGTCACGGCATCTAGGGGTAGGAAGATAGAAGAGAAAAAACGAAATCAATTCGATGTATGCACAACCACAACAGGCAAATACAAAGTAAAGAACAAAATAAACTAAAGAAACAAACTATATAAAAAAGACAACTCCATAATACGCAACCTCTTCTCACCAAAGGTGACATTTTTGAAATCATCTTTTTCTTCGTTTGTGTTTTTCTTTTTTGCTGTTACTCTACGAACTTTAACGATATCTTTCAGCATCAAAGCATGAGTAAAGTAACGTGTTATACGGATAACATGGTTCATATGTAGTAAAATGAAATTTCAAAAGGAAGCGCATTATAGACGAATACTGTCATTAGTAGGGAAACTTTTTTTTTCTGACTCACAGAAAAAAATCGTTCAATTGATGAAGTCTTCTTCTCCCTCTTTCCCTCTTATTTTCATTATAGTTTCTGTTCTCAAGCTTAAGTGTTCGGATATAGAATTATGGACGAGGGATATTTAAAGGAAAACTCACCAGAGACACGCAAGGACACCATGAAGATTGCAACTAGACGTATTGGCAAGTCCATCGTGGTTGCGATATGAAACGACGATCCGGAAACACGTATTTAGTCCTGGAAAAAGATCGAAAAGGTTATAAACACACAACATGAAAATGATATTGTAATATGCAAGGGAGAAATAATTGATTTACGGCCTTATAAAGCTCTGTCATGCAATAGTGTTTACAAAATTGTTTTTCAACAGACTCAATAAACTTATTTAACTATGATAGGCTAAATCGTAGCCCAGTAATCCACAAAGAACAATGCATCATTTTATTTCAAGTTTAGAATAACGCATGAAATACATAAACCATTGACTGGTTACCCGGAAATAAGGAGAAGATGAACATGCGTTCGTGTTCGGGATAACGACTGATTTGCAGCGGCCAGTCAATTTTATAGAGAATATATGGCTAAGCAACTGCACGTCCCTCTGCATGATTGTAACGCATGCGCAGTAGTGTAAAAAAAGCGCAGCTTATGAGAAACGGAAATTTGAGAGCTGGAATGAGCTGAAATTACACTACAGGCTTCGTCAAATGATCTCTCGTAGAGTTTCCTTCCTCAATATAAAATCTGATAGGTTTTGATGTCCCTGAGGCCTATCATTTCAAATACATCGTTGCAGCGTATATAAATGTGTACACCAGCAAAACTTGGATTCATCTGTTCAATTTGGGATAGTCGAAAAACAATCATACATAAAACGATAATAGGATAATTGGGAATACTCATAGATGTACGCTATACAATGTACATATATTACACACACACACACACACACACACACACACACACACACACACACACACATACAGAAGTACATACATCTTGTTTGACTTCGTCTTAATATCAGTAGGTGCGATGGAATCATCCATTCAGATTTGTGCAAGGCCTTCAAATTTTTTGACCGGCCAAATTCAGCTGTTTTTCAGCGTCCATGTCACCGTCAGGAGTTAATGCATACATCGAGCTAATGAAGACATGGAAAGTAACATTCAGGATCTGGTCTCGTGTCCATAAAAGACAAGCAAAGTGTGTTTGTATTGGCGAGGATCATTGTTTCTCTTTCCGTTTCCTCATGACTCTCTTACCATTCGGTCTCACGAAAACATCTCAACAGAGACATGTTAACAGGAATCAAATTCCTGAATTTCTTCCCAGTAAAGCAAAGCAGATGCGTCATCAAGTTCAAGTATCCATCAGTGAGCTTTAGATCTGCGACGGGAACGCTAAGATGACGCCTCCTCCCGGGTTGGACAGTGGAAACAGCTGTCTCGCGCGGGGCAGAACACGATTTTTGCTTAATGGCGTCGTCTTAGCGTTCGCATCACAGATCTAAAGATCGAGTCTTAATAACGAGAATTCCTGTGTGTGAATATATTTCAATTTTCACGCGGTAAATGTACCAGATCTTGGATGTGTAGTGTCACTACAGACAAAATCATTCTAACTGTATCAAAATACATGAGGTGAAAATAAGGTTCGTTCGCACAATCGCGTCAACCAGTGAGAAATAACAGACAAACTGTCTTCCTACTCATCTAAGTAGCGTGTAAATATGTTTGGAATAGCCGAGCTGTATGAAGGACAATATCGTTTCATATGGAAATACGAAGGATATGCAATCATGCTCGAGATTTTAGACACAATTCCCGCACTGCTTCTTCACAGACGCTTCTACTGAAAGCACTATAGGACTCTGTAGAAAAAAAAAAAAACCCATCAACAACAAATACTTAATCGGTTGACATCTTTCGTGTACCGGTAAAACCCATTCAAGTGTGGTTTAAAGGGCGACTCCACATATTCTTCTAATTTAGAACTAGATTAAAAATGAAGATACTGACAGAGATACCACTGAACAAAAATTGGTCTTAAATGATTCAGAAATTTAAAGTTTCATATCGGTCGAAACATCACTTGAAAATTAACTGACGTGGTGATATCATGAAGTCACAAGTCCCCTGTATCACTGGTTCGTAAACACCAATGCCATAAAAAGGAGAGTTTGAGCTTGGTGCATTACGGAAGTATATCACTTATATCTTATTTTGTCTTTAAAGGGATGGTGCAGTATTGGTGGAGATGAGAATTGGGCTTTTAACTTTTTGCAAGATACCAAGAAACACTTATGAATGTATACAGTGCATACCATTTTAGGAGGAATTCAAAGTTTATTCGATGAAAATCGGGTTTGGAATGACTGAAACATCCAAAAACAAAGTAAGACAAAGCGATCGTAATAAAGTGTGGGTCCCACACTTTACTAGAATCGCTCTGTTTTGGATATCTCAGCCATTTCATAACCAATTTTCATCAAATAAACATTGAATTCCTTGTAGAATTACATGCTCTTTCATATTTCACCAGAGGTTTCTCATTATCTCACCAAAAATGTTAGAAACCTGAAATTAGGTCTCAACCAAAACTATACGATCCCTTTAAGGTCTCGTTTTCTGCACTTATTACAAAGAGACACTCTGACCTACCAATTGCCTTTACACCTGTTTACTTGAGTAGGACGCACTTGTAACACGTTCGGAAGATATGCTGAATTAACACTGTTTATTATTAGTCAATTTACAGTCTAATTAAGTATAGAAGTTATAATATTTGATTGTACAACACATACAAATTATTTTCCCCTAACATTTCTGTTTCATGTAGAGCCTTTATTCGTCCATCTGTCCAGTAATATACAGTACGAGATCTCTCACTCTCACTGTCTCATTGGAACTTTATTTTCTCATTCAGTTCGTCGAAAGAGACCAAGCCGTTTGAGGAACCAGTCATCCAGCCCCACAACTCCGCCCCATCGGCCTTCAGGACTGAAGGTCCAGCAATAAGATGTGTAATACACCACTCAAGATGTCGTGCCCTGCTAAACTTGTGTGTGGATATAGGCTCAGACTGGAAACTGTCCTAACGTTGTTCGCAGCGGCTGCTATGGTAGATTTCATACATTAGCTCCTAGCCGGGGACTTTATCAGATTGTGGGATGATTGATAAAAAGAAATAAAATGGGCTTCTAGAAATGTATTTGTTAAAAACATAATGTGTATAATGATTGAGGTATAATCACACATGTTATGGAGGCATAGTCTCAACACATTTTATATACCTTTTTTAAAAATATGTGCAATATTTCGTTTTCTTTATTATTTTCATAATTGTAATGATATATTATCATCCCAGCTTTGGTGATAGCAATATAATCAATATAATAAGTTATGGAAAGATGACTGATGAATGGATTAATGGTAACAATCATATTTTCAGCACTGATTTTACTGGATTTCCGCTTATATAAAGAATTTGTGATCACGTTATTTCATATCATCTTAATCATAGAGGCAACAAAAATGTTTTGATCATTGGCAGATTACAGAAAAGAAGCAAAACGAAACAAACAAGAATATCCCGACACAACAGAGGTGAAAAGAATATTTCATTTTCCCAATGGCACAATATCAGATTCGTATACCCTAAGTTTCATATTGCAAAGATCAATCGTTCAATTCAATTCAATTCAATTCAATATTTTATTTATTTCCATCATCACAAAGAAAAGAAAAGAAAAAATTGACATAATCCAGATACAATTTTTCTTTTCATTTCTCTTACACTCGTCTGATAAAGGATTTTTTTCAATACAATATAAAGTATATTATACACGAATGATGTCGTAAAACGAAACAATGCACTTTGTAAATAATCACAATGATGGAAAACAGTGTTCCACTAAAAAAGCCACGCTTGTAAGACGTGGAACACTGGAACAAAACAACAACAGCACCAATTTGTTATACCAATATATTCATTGTAAATTCTTCTATATACTATTGTACATTTTACTCATGGATATAATGATGCTGATACTATGAACAATACTTATTATATCCCTCATGTAAAGCTTCTTGCCATAGGATTGTACAGAGCACGAACATGGTGTAGTTTCACTAGCTAGCTACGAGCAGCTGGATGTGGTGCAATTGGTTACTAGCCAGCGGGATATAGTACTTTTGGGAATCCACGATTTGCACCCAATCGTGATCGTGTGATCGATATCTACATTTCTCACTTAAGAATGTACGCAGTGCGCGTAGTAACGATACTTTTGAGCGACAGTCTAGTCCTGTGGCTTGTAGCTAGCTAGCTAGCGCTAAGAGAGCTAGAGCGCGGTGCGCGCGGTGTGCGACAGCATTCAGAAATCTGTGGTGCGATGGCGTGGGTGTGTAACGTTAGTGGACGTGTGATCAATGCATTCAGCTCAATTGACAAAGTGACTGCTTCAAGTAACGGAAGAATGATCGCAGGAGGACACCATATCAGGTACGAATTAGGAATAAACTAAAACCGATTTTGAAGATGATCTGGGTAACGAAGCCGCTTTAGGCCTAGGACCTACTTCTAACGTAGTCCTGGACCTCCTCGATCTTTCGGAGTTTTGCACGCTGTAGTGTAGCTCTGTGTTCGTAGGAATCAACAACAGCGCAGCGGTGTCGTTCGCTACGCGCTGCACGCACTGCTGCTGCACTGCTACGGCCTAACGTTAGATTTATCGTTCACAAAACCTGCACACTTTTCCAAAAGGGAACCGTCATTACTCTAGTAAAATGCTCGAGAGGGATATAAAACAAATATCGACTGCTTTCTTTCGGGCCATGGTAAAACTATTTGACCTCGGTGATGTCTCAACAGTGCCATGTCCCTCGACTTCGTCTCGGGACATAGCACTGTTGAGACATCACCTCGGTGCAAATAGTTTTACCATCTCCCTCTGCAGCAGTCGATATTTGTATACTAGGATTTTAGGATGCAAACGTATAAATTATGGAACATATCACATTTGTGGCACAGATACTATGGGGCCAGGTGTGCCAGGAAAATTGAACGGAAAGGAAGATATGCAATCGGTCACAAAAAACATAACGACGACAACAACAACAATAACACAATACACAGAAATAACAGAATTTGAGGAAATGCACTCAGACAGATACTGGACAACGACGAACGAGGAAAGAGGAGCAGAGAAGAATAGAGAAGGAAAAGGAGAGGGAAAAGGAGAGGGATGAAAAAGGTCTGTGGACACACTACAGAATCTCAAAGAAAAGTGAAACATGACGGGTTTTTTCATTGAACAGAATTAACTGGTATATTTAGAAAACAAATATTTTTTGAGTTTATTCTTAAATGTAATTAACTTCACAGATTCTTTTAGATCATTATCTAAGCTATTCCAAAATCTGGGTTCAGTATAAACAAATGTATTTTGAGTGTGTACAGTTCTCACTAAGGGAAGATGGAATTCTTTAGATTGTCTCGTGGGATAATTATGTACGTGGCTGTTACGGTGAAATAAAGAATAAAATATTTTGGGTAGATGGTTGGAGTTGTAATTAAACATAAATTGACCAAGTTGAAACAACTACAACTCTTTTATTTTCAGAATTTTGTGCTCAAGGAAAAGCTTGTCAGTATGTGCTCGGATATGAAGGTTAAAAACGATTCTGAGCGCCATCTTTTGCAGAAGAAAACGTTTATCTAACAATGTCAAATATGTATTCCCCCAAGCAAGAATTCCGTAATTCAAGTACGGCAATACCAAACTTGAAAAAGCGTAATTAAAGCCGAAGAAGAAAGATAATATTTCAATCTATTCATTATGCCTATGTTACGTGCAATTACATTACAAATATTGTTTATGTGACACTTCCATGATAACTTATTATCAACACAAACACCTAAGAATTTAATAGACGAAACCTCTTCTAGAGGAGTAGTGTCAAATATAACCTTACCTGGTAATCTATCTAAAGAATTAGTGAAAAACATATACTTTGTCTTCTCAATATTCAGTGACAATTTATTTGCATATATCCATTGTGAGACATTCTTCAATTCATAATTCACTGTACTAATTAAAGTATAAGGGTCAGGGTGGGAATAAAAAAGATTGGAATCATCAGCGAATAGTATGAAAGAGAGCTTATCTGAAGATCTATAAAATAAATAAAAAAATATAAATAACAGTGGGCCTAACAAACTTCCTTGCGGAACACCACATTCTATTTTCTTCATAGAAGAATCAAACTGTTCACATGGACATATTGAAATCTGTCAGATATATAACTCGTAAACCATTGCAAGGCTTTTCCGCGAATACCATAATGGGATAACTTAGAGAGAAGTATACCGTGATTAATCGTATATCAAAAGCCTTTGAAAAGTCCAGGAAGATGCCTATTGTATGCGAAAAATGTATCAAGTGCATGTGTAATCTTTTCCACAAAGGTAAGTAAAGCGTGAGTGGTGTTGTGATTTTCTCTGAATCCAAATTGAAAATTCGTAAATATATTACTCATATTGAAAAAAATTTTACAGTTCGGATATATACTATTCTTTCCAAAATTTTAGAAATTGAAGTTAATAACGATATTGGTCTGTAATTATTGACATCATTTTTCTCCCCTTTCTTACATATAGGTATAACTTTGGCAGTCTTCATTTGACTTGGTACAAGAAAAAATCTCGTAAATTTGCAAGGAAACAATGAATTCTGCTCACTTAAAAGATTTTCAGAGAATGTAATAAATGTTTGGGATGGATATAGTATGGTTATGAAACAATACACTTTCAGGGAAACCGTGATGAAAGTAATGTTTGGTTAATCAAAATAATAATGATTGGAAGTGCGTACATCTTTGGCGATCTTAAAAAATAATTAAGGTTTCTTTTGTGTCCTTACCTATGCACACACACACACACACACACACATATACATATATATATATATATATATATATATATATACAATTATATATATATATATATATATACATATATATGTTTGACCTGTGTAATTATTCCCTCTGTAATTAATCAGAACCGACATTAAACTTGAACAACCATCATTCATATGGTTGTTCAAGTTGAATGTCGGTTCTGATTCATTACAAAGGGAATATTGATACAAGTCAAACAGGCAAGTTTGTTATTGGCAACACACTAATGAAGTATAACAAAATACCACAGTGCAAGTTTCATGTTTTCATTGTTTGTTGATATTCTTCAATTCCTCTTCCGGAAGTTGTACATTCAAGAGAAATACATTCATTTTTTCATTTTATGAGAAGAGATGTCAAAGCCTAATTACATTTGCGTATATTCAACTCAAACAAACAAACAAACAAATAAACAAACAGAGCGTTTGAGGTTTCGTCAAACTTCTGAAATTAGAAAGTTATCGAATTTATTACTTTGAAGTGCTCGCAAAACACTGGAAACAGTTGGTACCACTTCAGGCAACTTAGAAGACGTGATGTTGATCACATCTTACCTTATTACACATTCAGAAGCATTCCTCTGACATCAAATTCAAAAGACAAAAACTGTCATATTTCGCGCTGGATTGTTGGCCTGCGTTGTTCAACCGACAATGGCGATTTAAGGCCGCAATGGTAAGGTCGTGGTTTCTTAATTATTGGCTGATGATATTTACTTTGTGGATCACGGGAGATATTTGAAGTACAGATATCATTACGACTAATCACTACGATACCGCGGAGGGCAACATGAGATGATACGGCTGAGAAATTATAAACTTAACACTGGTTTAAAAGTTGAAAAGTAATAAATTATCTTGCTTACTTTCGAATTTTATGAATGTTTAGAAATTCGTAATCTGTAATGTATAACGTGTTTGGAAAACTTTAAAATCAGCAAAAAAAGAAAGAAAGAAAGAAGAAGAAGTAAATTGCAAGTGCAAGATAAAAATGTCTTGTCGCTTTATCAGCTTGCGCATGCTGGCGGGCAACAGCAATGAATAAAATACATTATCGTGATATAACTGACGATCGAGACTTAATTTGTCACGGGTATCGGTAGTCTAGAGCCACTTTAGGTTCAGACAAAATCAGCAACAGAATTTAATGACTTTGAACTTGATAAAACTGGCTTATATTTAGAACAAATGTTAATACCTCTTTTGTTCAAGATACCCATTATTATGCATCAATCATCAACATTGTTCCTCCAAGGTGTTGATTACTATATTGTAAATAATGCATAACAGACCTGCGTATTATGCTGAATAGATTACACAGGAGCAGCAGAAAATAAAGGAACCAATGGAGTCGCTTGGTTTTCTGTTTCATAGCCATCATGCAAACACGCAGAGACGCACCCACACATACATACAAACGGGAAATTAAGTGGCGTATGTTTTCATTAGTATAAACAAAGAAGATGAAGCCTCGAAAATTGTGCCCGTTGACAAAATGTTACAGCACAAACTAGAAACATCTTTGAATCCCCTTGGAATCAATTCGTGTCCATTTAGTGGCTGAAACTGTGCAGCTGTACAAAGATTACGAAAGAAAGAAAATGATTAAATTATGTCGTTTGTCAAATAATCAAGAAAGTACGACAAAAAGATAGGTAATGCAAATCTTCGAATACAACTGAAGTGAAAAGACGTACCCGAAGTCTTTCCATATATCAGATGTCAATTCATGCCGTCTTCAAAAGCAATGGTCCCGAACATGCATAGTACCGAATTACCTCATCGCTACAGAGTGCACACATGTATGTAACCGTTGCCTTTAATTGAATATTCCGACGTTAAAGGGGATGGCTAGTAACCGATCAGTGGGAATCAGTGGGAATGCTGAGGGATGATTGTTCCAATCCTTGTGGGATTCATTAAAGAGTACATCATATATCTACTGTTGTGTGAAAATTATTTGCTTCAGAACGGTCTCATATTCAAGTAATGTGCAGTTTAATGTTTCCAGGTTAGCGTGCCTGGTCAGTGACGGGGCATTAAACTGCACATTACTTGAATATGAGACCGTTCTGAAGCAAATAATTTTCACCCAACAGTAGATATCTAATGTACTCTTAAATGAATCCCACAAGGATTGGTACAATCATCCCTCAGCATTCCCACTGATTCCCATTGATCAGTTACTAGCCATCCCCTTTAACATCGCATGATATAATCTTAGACATTGAGCATCAAAGATGATTAACTTGCAACCATAAACAAAAAATGTTTAGAAGGAATAGAGTTCCATCTTTGTTCCTAAATATCCTGAAGATGAATGTCCCTAAAATAATTGTGTATAGATAAGATTTAATCAATTTGATAACTTCTCCTTTTTACTTGATAAGACCACAGATTTTTGTGTGTGTCTTTTTTTATGTGTTTTTTTTTTTCACTCTACATACCTCTTCTCCGAGAGCAAATTTTCTCCTGTTGACGAAGACGACGCAGAGAATTCCAGACATAACAAATACGACTACCAGCAAGGCATATGTCGTCGACGACCGATAAAGAGCTCCTTGATGTCGCTGAAATTCTGCGATTATCTCCACTGGTTACATATCAATAAGACAGACAACAGCACGGGAAAGTTAGTTTCAATGAGTATGATAGTAGAAATGCTTCTGACATAATATGCACAATGTCGTAAACAATTTGATACTTGGACTTACCAACTTACTAGGTGACAATAGTGAAATTATTTTGACACACTTTTGATCACCTATGTTCAGGAAACTTCAATTATCCTTTATGTGCGTTTGAATGCCGGATGACACAAAACACCCCCTAGATTTGTCAACACAGTCTAAAGTTCATGTCGCCAAAATTGCTATTTTTTTTTTTGGGGGGGGGCTGTGGGTGGTATCTTGAACATTCAGTATTGATGCAGTATGTTGAACTAATCATGCGTATGAAGTATGTTAATATAGATTGGCGTACTTGTTGGGTTTATTGCTAATACACAGCTGTGTCACATTTTACCTGACGGGCAGAAGGTCTTGGTTGCAGTAGTGGAGCCAAAATCGTTCCAACCCGTACAAGAGACTTCTGTGCCCCCGTTGGCTCGAGGAGTGAAGGCAGTCGACGGCGAGCGGGAGGATGAGAGAGTGACATTATCGGCTGTGATAAGGAAGGTGTGGATACCTGGTGTCGGTTGGTACCCCTCGTCGATGTGACAGACCACCGTGTAGATTTTTCCGTTGTTCATTCCCACACGCTCGCTGAACTGGACGTCGATTATGTCCTCTGTTGTGTGCAATAATCAAGGAAGAAGGGAATCGCAAAGAAGTTAAAAAGAATTCAAAATGACTAGGCTATGGCAGTGAGTTTCTTCACTCGGATAAATGCTTCAAATGCAATAATTATTCATGAATTAAAAGAGAGTAAACAACCTTTACCACCAATAACCTAGCCTTTTGTCAAGGCCATCTCGCTGTCACGGGCGAGCGTGCACTCGACTGGGCTCTCTTCACTATACAGCGAAAGGGACTTAACAAAAGGCAACTAATAACCTGACTTCGCATCTGAATAATTTTATGCATGTCTGAGTATGCATATAGCATTATTGTTCTTGGTGACAATATACCTTTGTGACAAACCAGATCGGTAGCGAAGGTTGAGCCGTGTCTGTTACTTCCATTACACCTGACATTGATGCACCTATTAGGCCGAGATTCTAGAACCACGGACGGGTTAGCTGACGATGAAATGTTCTGGCCGTCTACCGAGATTTCGAACGTGTCGATTGGAGGCGTCGGCTGGTCACGTGGATCAATGTGGCACGTGATCTCAATGTTTGTGACAGCACCGTCTCTCTGTTCTTCGAACTTAAGTGACATGATATCGTCTCCCGGAGGATCTACAAAATATGGGAAATGAAAATATGATAAATGAATAACATGTTGATATGAAATAATGATGTAGAATTGAAATTACAAGGTAAACACATAAAACAATATGTAATTAAAGGCACATATGGATAGGAAGACATACGACATTTTCTGCATCTTGACTTCTTCTCAGCGAGTTTGTAACTGCAAGAGCCCATTATTTTTTTTTAAATTTACCTGTTTTTTTGTGTTCATTGCATAAAACCATTAAAACAATCATTCATGAAGCCTGATGTAATCTTTGTAAATGTTTTTGGAGCTTTCAGAATCTTGTAGGTAGTAGGATGATACAGATTACTGGTTCATATTTATACGCCACAGGTATTCTAGAAGTGATAAGGAACGAATTACACCACAGTTTCTTCAAGTGGTAGCAACTGTGTTTTTACCTGAGGGGCAAAACTCTTCCGTGGTCGAAATAGAGTCAAGAGTGTTTGCTCCGGTACAAGTGACTTCGGTACACCTATTGGGGCGTGTCGAGAGAGTGAATGATGACGAACTCGAGTTCGACACCGACTCATTTCCAACTTTGATATCATAATTGTGTAGGGGAGGGAACGGCTGATCTGCGTCGTTCACGTGACAAGAAATTATTACAATAGCTCGACCATCGTTGTCCACTCTCTCGTCGAACTCGATGTCGATTATACCATCCCTCGGCGGATCTGGGCGGAAGTTATGTCAAACATTAACCACATCGAAATGGTGAAATGTCACAAGCAATGTAACGTTTGAATTATTCTGGTAATGCCTAATGATTGCTCCGAAACATTTGAACTCGTTAATATTTAACGGGCTATTTGAAAAATGCATGGAATTGTTTTAAGCCTTTACTTAACGTGTAAATTGTGAATATCAAAAGGAACGACAGTTTGACGAGAAAGTAGACCAACTACATTTGATTCAATTATGTGTCTTTGCTGTCTCTCTGCATGTTCTATCAGATCATTCTGACAAGAAACATTTTCCATTGTATATAACACATAATACACACAGTGTTACAATGAATGTGGTAATTCAAAAGAACATTTTCGCTTTCACCTAATTCACTGCAGAAGTAGATATTCCTGTCATTGAGAGGTCACTTCGTGCTTGTCTATCCTGTTTATATTCAATTGTATTCGATGGCTACAAACTTAGGCAGGCAATCTGTATTATGTTTATGTGTCTCTGCCTATAAAAATGTGCGTGTAATCAAATGATCAGACCTTCTACCTGCTTTTATGAATGTCAATCCTTCACGACTTTATTGGCCAGTACAAATGTTGCTTTCACCCTAACCCTGCAACTGGTAATTTTAGCATGTGCACTAGGAATTTAGTGAGAGCGGTACCGAAAAGGTTATGTAGAGTGTAAATTAGCCATTGAAAGGATTTTCACAAAGTTTTCCCAACAATCATGAACAGTTAGATAGAGATCGTTTACTCACTGGTAGGACAGTATCTACGTGTACGCATTGTTAATCCCTGGCCGTTGTTTCCAATGCAAGTTATATTTGAGCACGTGTCGGGCCGAGGTGAAAGGACCACAGTTTTCGAGGCAGACACCGATTCTTCATCCTTCTTGATAGCGTACGTGTGGATGGGGGGAAAAGGTTGGTCCTCCGGACTGACGTTACATGTTACATTGAGGTCGATTTGGCCCTCGCCTTGTACGCGATCCCCAAGCTCCTCGAGAACGACTGATATGGCATCTGCCGCTGGAGGCGCTGTTGAGAACAATGTATCGAAAGTGTATGTATCAGATGTTAAATACAATATGTCGAAGAACACAATAAAACGAGCAGATTTGAGCATTGCCGTCAACAATTTCTCGAGCCCGAGAAAGTAATGAAATTACTTTTCTTAGTATTTAATTTTCATACAGCTTGTCATAAGAATAATCCCTTTCAGTGCACGTTCTGTTCACAATGTGTGAATATTGGAAGTAAAAATTACTTCTGATCTGTGAATTAATTTTCAAAACTCAGAATTAATTTTTCAAAACTGAGAATTTTCAAACACAGAATAATCGGCCTACAGGAAACTCATATCAAATGTTTGATAATCTATGATACTCTCTTCAAAGGTAAATTCTGCTTTGCCTATGCGTTACCTTGAGTTCAAAGGAATCGGTAAAACAACTAAACCTCTTAAAATCTTGATAGCGTACGTGTGGATGGGGGGAAAAGGTTGGTCCTCCGGACTGACGTTACATGTTACATTGAGGTCGATTTGGCCCTCGCCTTGTACGCGATCCCCAAGCTCCTCGAGAACGACTGATATGGCATCTGCCGCTGGAGGCGCTGTTGAGAACAATGTATCGAAAGTGTATGTATCAGATGTTAAATACAATATGTCGAAGAACACAATAAAACGAGCAGATTTGAGCATTGCCGTCAACAATTTCTCGAGCCCGAGAAAGTAATGAAATTACTTTTCTTAGTATTTAATTTTCATACAGCTTGTCATAAGAATAATCCCTTTCAGTGCACGTTCTGTTCACAATGTGTGAATATTGGAAGTAAAAATTACTTCTGATCTGTGAATTAATTTTCAAAACTCAGAATTAATTTTTCAAAACTGAGAATTTTCAAACACAGAATAATCGGCCTACAGGAAACTCATATCAAATGTTTGATAATCTATGATACTCTCTTCAAAGGTAAATTCTGCTTTGCCTATGCGTTACCTTGAGTTCAAAGAAATCGGTAAAACAACTAAACCTCTTAAAATCTTGATAGCGTACGTGTGGATGGGGGGAAAAGGTTGGTCCTCCGGACTGACGTTACATGTTACATTGAGGTCGATTTGGCCCTCGCCTTGTACGCGATCCCCAAGCTCCTCGAGAACGACTGATATGGCATCTGCCGCTGGAGGCGCTGTTGAGAACAATGTATCGAAAGTGTATGTATCAGATGTTAAATACAATATGTCGAAGAACACAATAAAACGAGCAGATTTGAGCATTGCCGTCAACAATTTCTCGAGCCCGAGAAAGTAATGAAATTACTTTTCTTAGTATTTAATTTTCATACAGCTTGTCATAAGAATAATCCCTTTCAGTGCACGTTCTGTTCACAATGTGTGAATATTGGAAGTAAAAATTACTTCTGATCTGTGAATTAATTTTCAAAACTCAGAATTAATTTTTCAAAACTGAGAATTTTCAAACACAGAATAATCGGCCTACAGGAAACTCATATCAAATGTTTGATAATCTATGATACTCTCTTCAAAGGTAAATTCTGCTTTGCCTATGCGTTACCTTGAGTTCAAAGGAATCGGTAAAACAACTAAACCTCTTAAAATCTTTTGTGATATTTTGAATTTCTTTTTTTTATTATTTCAGTGAAATGGTTCACATTTAGATTTATGTCAGCATTTGTTGAACTGACGATAATTATCAAAATTTCCTTTTTGAAATGAGAAAAACAATCGTAATTATCATCGTTCACTTCATTATCTATATTAACCATAATCTTCTAGAATTCACGTGGCTTCCTACAAGAATGACTGTTTGAACATCATAATTATGCATGCACAAGCAGTTGAGTTGGATGTAAGTGTGCATCATCAATGTCTCAATGTCTCAAGTTTCTAAAGTTTTGAGTAGATGTTAAAGAATTTAACAAAGAAGAAGAAGAAGAAGAAAAAGAGAGAGAGAAAGAATCCATTGCTACCTTTGGGACAGTAGATGGCGCCACTCGTTGTTTCTCCAAGTCCGTTGCTCGCCGTACATGAAACTTCGATGCACCACCGAGGCCTCGGGGAAAGCCGAGCACGCGGGGAAGACGATTGGGAGAGAGTGATATTGTCAGTTTCGATGACGTATGAATTGATTGCCGGGTGCGGTTGGTCGTGAGAAATCACGTGACATTCTATCTCCACAGCATTTCCTTGATCTTGGAGCTTGATTGTTATGATGTCATCCACAGGACCATCTGTGCGAAGACATTGTAGTCATAATGTATGAGGACAGTTTACGCATAGGCTACCTTTGCGGTTGTACGTTCTTCATGTATTCTGCAAATCACAATCTTCAACCAAGTCTGTCTCGAATCAGCGACATAATGACCCGCATAGTTTTGGTGATGTCACCTGAGTGAACTAGAATTCGATTTTTCGAAATATTAATTTACTCATTTTGTCTTTTTTAGTTTTGATGTCCAATTATGCAAGCTAAGCTACAATTATTGCTAACATGCTAAAGAGGAAATTTTGAAGGATTTAGTTCTTGTTCAAATGCTAACACTATATATATATATATATATATATATATACATATATACATATATATATACATATATATATATATATAATGGTATTATTATCCGCGTGTTGGAATAAGAGCATGAAGACGATGAAGACAAACATGTTGACATAATGCATTAGATTCCAATTTCATTTATTTGACAAATGAATGAAGTTGGAATCTAATGCATTATGTCAACTTGTTTGTCTTCATCGTCTATCACACACACACACACACACACACACACACACACACACACATATATATATATATATATATAAAGTCGATTTTTTTAATACATGAATCTCGAATGATCTTAACTCGGATTAACTTGAATTCCTTGTATCTCACTATGATATCACTATATTATGGCGTAATAGTGAATTTATTCATTATTCTTTAAGCTGTTCGATGTTCTACCTAAAAGCGAAGGGTTAACTCCAGGGTAGTGAAATGCCAGATTGCTTACCGACAAGGAGAACGGGCCGGTTCTCATTGTAGTAATTAGCATTGCGACGGAAAGTGTTTTAAAACTATAATCATGTCTTATAGCCTTTTAAAGGACAAGTTCACTTTCATAAACATAAGGATTGAGAGAATGTAGCAAAATTAGTAGAACACATCATTGAAAGTTTGAGGAAAATTGGACAATCCGTTCAAAAGTTATGAATTTTTGAAGTTTTTGTGCAGTAACCGCTGGATGAGAAGACTACTGCAGGGTGTGAATAACTTAGATGTCACATGCGTACAACAATATAAAGAAAATATAAAGAGAATTTCACAAAATTTCATCTTTTGAAAAAAAGTACACATTCCCCCGACTCGTTACCGACAAATGTTATGGGTAATATTATTCCCCCTGCCTTTAGAAAGAGGCAAGCCAAGTGCTCTATTATTATGCGAAAAAAGAGAAATTATGTTGAATTTTCTTTACATTTTCTTTATACTGTTGTACGCATATGACTCACAAGCTGTAGTAGTCTCCTCATCCAGTGGTTCCATCACAAAAATTTTAAAAATTCATAACTTTTGCATCGATTGTCCAATTTTCCTCAAACTTTCACTGATGTGTTCTACCAATATTGTTGCATTCTCTCAATCCTTATGTTTATGAAGGTGAACTTGTCCTTTAAGCCTGACCAACTGTTTTGGATCACAATGTAAACTCGTTATACATGCATGACAAAATATCCCCTCTATATGAGATGATCTATTATATTTTAGGATGTTTTGAAGGACTCGAAGGCGATATTCATTCTTGATAGTTCTTGGTAGTCATATGTGTTCTAAATGATGGATCTCAGGTAACGATAATATTAGTTGTAAAAGCTTACACAGAAAATTACGAGGGTAATATTGTTTACGGGTTTAAATGTCAGGAATAAAAGTGTCTGGAGTAAAAATGGCGGCGGTGAAAATAGCACGGGAAAATTGTCGTTGGAGAGGATGGGAGGGGTGAAAATGTCAAATTAAAAGAAGTGCACAAACAAATATAAGCTTTTCGAGATAACTTAGCATGTGCCCCGTGATTTCCTTTTTTTTCAACTTTATTTTCCCAATTCACATGCTGCTTCATATACCAAATACATGCATAATAATGAATAGTACATTATGGAACAAACAAATAACATAGAAAACTTTGGTATAAGAGCTTGCCATTTGCTCACATGAAAATCTAGACGATTCTTTTTCATAGCTATAAAACTTTTAAAGAACTGGCGTCCAATATCACTTCTTAATAGTGATTACAAGATTTTGGCAAAAATTCTTTCCCAAAGACTTAAAAAGACTTATTATATAATAAGTAGGGATCAATATGGTTTCCTGAAAGGTAGATACATGGGAGAAATTATACGGTTGTCCATTGATATAAAACATTATTGTGAAATGCATAACATGGAAGGTATTGCTTTAAGCATTGATTTTGAAAAAGCCTTTGATATGTTAGATAGGTATTTCTTATATTATGCTCTTTATACTCTTGGTTTTGATCTGTCTTTTATTCAGTAGGTCAAATTGCTATTCTGAAAAATTGAGGGTTGCGTAGAAAATAATGGGTTTTCTTCGAAATCTTTTGATATACAACGTGGAGTGAGACAAGGCTGTCCTTTATCTCCATATCCTTTTATAATTGCAGTTGAATTCCTTGGTTGTTTAATGCGACAAAATGACGCAATCAAGGGATTAAGAATAGATATGGATGTGAAAATATGTCAATATGCAGACGACACAATTATGTTTTTGAAGCCAAATGAATTGAATCCAAGAAAATGTCTTGGAGTGTTGGATAGCTTCAAAGAAATGTCAGGCCTAAAAATAAACCTTGAGAAATGCAATATAGTCAGGCTTGGAGGTTTTTCAGAAACATTGTGTCGAGACATTCCATTTATTTGGCCAACAGATTTGTTTATGTATCTAGGAATAAAGATTCCCCTCTCTGATTGTATCAACGATTATGGTTTGAATTTCAGACCTCAAATTGCAGAAATAAGAGCACTTTTGAATTTGTGGAATAGGAGATCTTTGACACAGTATGGAAAAATTGTTATTACAAAATCTTTAATAATTCCAAAATTGATTTATCCTTTAAGTATATTGCCAAATCCTCCTCCATCTTTCTTTGATGAGGTTCAAAAATTATTTTTGGGGTTTTTATGGAGTTATAAGAACGATAAGATAAAACCTTCTTTGTTGTATAATGCCTATGATGAGGGTGGTCTGAAAATGCCGCATCTGCAATCTTTTACCTCTGGTATGAAAATAACTTGGGTAAAGAGGTATCTTGATTTAAAAAAAAAATGAGAGTAAACGTAAAGTTTTTCCTTGAATGTATGTAAAAACTATGGGCGGTGATATGTTCTTTAAATGGAATCTTTCACCTCGGCACCTTATTCTAAATGATAATATTGATATTTATTGGCACGATGTTCTTTTTGCATGGTGTCATTACAAGTACTACAATCCAGTTAAATTCAAGGAAATTGTTTCACAGCCATTATGGTTTAATTCCCATATTTTAGTTGATGATCAGCCTATTCATTCTAGAAATTTGTTTGAATTAAACATGACTTACATAGGAGATATTATCAACCCTGATGGTTCTTTCATGAATTATGACCAAATATTACAGAAATTTAATCCAGGGTTATTCTTGATTTATTTTTCAATAGTATATGCAATTCCTAAAGAATGGAAAATTGTCATAAAACAAAATATAGATTGTCAAATTGTTGTATTACTTTCGAATCCTTTTGATCTTCTACTGAACAATTTTCTTAAATCCAAAAGAGTTTCAAATTTTTGTTACCCATACTTTGTAAAGAATCATAAAACCACACTTTCAGAGACAGACCATCAAGTAAAATGGGAAACTGATTTACTGTTGAACTTACAAGATTATTTGTTATGGAAGTCTCGTTTTTCTTTGATCTATAGATCATTGATAGAGATTAGAATTCGTAATTTTCAATTTAAGCTCGTACATAGAAAAATCGCTACTCAATATTATCTATGTAAAATAGGTATCAGTGATTCTGCAATTTGTAATTTTTGTGACTCTCATCCACAGACATTAATACATTCATTTCTGAAATGTACCCATGTCCTTTCTGGTATAAAGTATTTTTTGGCTCAAAGCTAAAAATGTCCGCAATGTAATGTTCACAGATGAAGAAATCTGTTTTGGAACTTTGCATGTTGAAAGAGGACATTTCGTGAATACAATTATCTATTATGCAAAATATTTTATATTTTCTTGTAAAATCAAAAATATCATTCCAACTTTAAGTCCGATTCTGTTTTCTATGAAGCATTTGGAAAATACAGAACGCATCATAGCTATGTGCCCCGTGATTTTAACAAAAAGCATACTTCTGTTATAATTATTAATATACAAATTTGGAAAAAAAGTACATGTTCTGCAAAAAGCACACAAGCAAGACTTGTGTGGATGGCTTCGGTCACATAAAATGCAGCTAGCCAAAGGGTACTTGATGTATGACTTTAGACTGAGGACAGGATGAATAAACATTTATTTGGGGGTATGCATTTCGCTTTGAATAAGTACCATGATTTCCTCTTTGCCTCCCTTTCCCCTATACGTAAATTTTGAGCAATGATCGTTCCAATGTAATCTTAGCAAAAATAATATTTTCACGTTTATAACATTCATTGTTCGCACTTTTAATCTACTGTTCAGTGCATAAACATTTGCTGTATAAATATATCTCTATGAATGGTTTTAACATACCTATGTAATGTACATTATATACATATACATAACATAAATAAAAGAATATATATATACATAATTTATTACAACATACGACATGTATACATGCATCGTTGATATATCGGCTGCATATTGAAGGTCAGAAAAAAAGAAAGAATTTTGATGCGAAACAGATATATCAATTTTAACAATATTTGAAATCCAAGCTGCTGAAAAATAAATTAAAGTGTTAAGATAATCATGTGATATGTTTGATACCTTCAAAATAATTGATGTTATGAAACGAGTGCTGTATCATTGAAAATATTTTTCTCTTTTTGACGATGACCTCACTTTATTGAAATTGGCGTTTGTGTGTGTTTGCATGGAAATCTTCAAATATAGTTAATGTATTTTTGCCTACGTAAACATGCATGTGCTTAACATATACAAAACATCAATATCAAAATGTAGACCACACTTTCACAAAAATTTCACATACATTATGTTTTGTATTTTACTTTCACATAAGATATTGGTGAAAAACACTTACATCCCTCAAACACTTAAACAAGGAAAACCATTGAAAAACGAATAAACTTCAAAAGAAAGAGAAAAATATTCCATGCAGTATTTTAGAAAAATGAAATATCTTACATAAATGAAATCAGTCATTTAGTCGACGAAATTATCATTTTGTATTAAACGAAATGAATATTTCGTTAACAAAATCGTTATATTTCGTCGAAGAAATGACTGATTTCGTTACGAAATATTCCGTGCGGACACTTGGCGCCCAGTGGTCTTTGTCCATGGTTTAAACGATGGACAAAATTGTACCACCTTCGTGAATTCGGGCCTCTGTATCGACAAAGAAAACCTAATCGTCATAAGTGCGTGACAAATTCGGAGTTTTCAATTTTTAGTAATAGTAGGCGTACAGTATCAATTCGATTTGATTTCAAGATGATCAAAACAATGTTAATATATCACATAAATGTATTAATCGCATAGTTGTGCACGTGTTCATATATATTATGGCCGTTTGATATCAATTTCTTATTATATATATATATACGTATTTGTAGTTACTTAATTGTATTATTAGAAAATGCCTTTGACCTGCTAGTCCGAATGATTATCGTTTCTTTGTAATTTTGTACTATTTTGGATATGGAAAATAAAATGATATCATAAATTTAATAAAGTTATTTTTTTGGGAAAACTTTCCATCCAACTCTAATGACAGTAAACGTGACTAAGAATAACAATACCTATTCATCTCTTTCGCTAGTAGGACAATACCATCCTGATACTGTCGTTGTAGAATTTGTGGAAGCTCACTTTTACCCCAAGATATTTGTACTACATGCAGACGTTAGTGTCAATGATACGTCTTCCTTGTAATAGTTATCACAATGATTTTAATAATGAGACTAACTTACAGTCCAAGATCATTGCACAGTATTTTTCTTTTCTCTCGAACGTCCTGAAAGTCCATAACTCAATAATTCCATAATTCCAAAAATCCATAAAATTATAATTCTACGATATCGGCATCGACATAGTTGTTTTTTTTTTAAATGTGTGTGTGTGTGTGTGTGTGTGTGTGTGTGTGTGTGTGTGTGTGAATGTGTGTATGTGTGTGTTGACGATGAAAGGCTGGGAGGCAGACAAAAATCTTTTGTATTTGTACTTACGTCTAACGTTTAAGACAGATGACTCTGCAGTACCGGAAATCAAGCACTGGAGAATCTTTCCGTGATTGGTAGAGGAAGGAGTGAAGGTCAAGTCACTTTCGATGTCGTAGTATCGGTAATATATGTAGCAACGTGAATCACAATAATATAAGCACTCCATTAAGGTTCGCAGTTGGTCTTCAGTTTACGTAACATACACTGTATGTCAGTGACGTTATATCTATGGGGAGCGCTTTACCTCAACCTGTCTTTATTGTTTTGAGGCATTGTGTGAAGAGGGATAGCTAAATCAGTTATATTTCCTATTTGCATTTTCGTACTTCATGGTCGGTAAGTCAACTGATTGCTTGAAGCTTCCACATGCATTAATTGCCTACAAAGTAGACTGTTACAAGAACCGTTGAAATTAATGATAGACTATAAAAAAATACAGGTTTATCAGTGTAAAGTCTTTATTTGCAGGAAATTTGGCATTGGAAAGCCCAGAAACACTTAAAATCTATACATATCATTAAGCTACCAGTAGTAATCAATCAGTTTTCAAAGACAGTTATGGAAAAAAGAAAAAACAAAGACTAATAAATATCACACTTCCATTGAGTGACATTTGTTATCACGTGTCGATACAAAAATTTTGGAAGAAAATCAGCCCCAGATTTTCTGACACTTTCGATCATGCTCAGTAGAAGTTGGACATTTAAGTGTTTCTTGAGTAGTGATTTGTGATCTTCTCCTCCATGGACTACCGTAGGTTACGGTATGAGATATTTCATAGGGAATAAAGTATTTTTGCGGATAATCTATGATATCGTAGATAGGTCGCTACACAAGTCTCAACATCTTCCTTCACATTGACATCAACGGCACGAGAACAGTCTGGTCATGATTCTTGTCATATTGAAACATTTAACTTCTTTTCAACCACAAAAATACCACTGTCAAGTTCTGTGAATTGTCTCCAATTCAGGAATATCAGCCGTGAAAACATTCCATGTAGCTATAACACTGGTTTGACGATGGATATTTAACAATGTTTTTCAACACGACCAAAGTTCACTTCCGTCGCACTGTCTCAAGAAAGGTAAGAAAATGAGACATTATCTAGGATATTTCATACTATGATTTTGTATAACATAATGCCTTTCATAGAGAGAGAAAGGACGAATATCCAAGATATTCAATAGTATGAATCGATCCATCACAGTTTGATCGGAATTGTTATTTCAATATTCTTACAGAGGGCACAAAAGCGTGCATGCAGACTTCATATTCAGGAACCATAATCTTCTGAAAATCGCAGCAAATGACTCTTTGGAATGAAATCTTGTTTTTCAAGGAAGCCATAATGACAGATGAACAAATTTAAACCAGTCAGCACAATTCATGATTTTGTCGAGGATGTACTATAATATGTAGATAAGATGGTCGATGAGGTGTTCTCAGTTTCTTCCATCTGATGTTACTACGTGGGAATGTGTTTCTACGTTAAATCCTCCCACCTATCATGTAATTCATTGTTTTTACGGATGTATTTATGTTCTTTTGGTAGATACATCTGTCTTGTTTGTTCTACATGTGAAGAAAACTGGCAAGGATGTGGTTTTGTGTGATTTCTTCCAAGTTACTCTCGCCACTTCAATATCAATTTTATACAGCTGAAAGATGACTTCCGTCCCCATGTCGGAAGTTTGGACACTCTACTGCAAGAACAGCACGAATTACTGACATAGTTTCATGTTTGACATTATATATCTATGCCACTGCAGTGGAAGCAGTGCTTAAAAGGCACAATTTAGAAATGACTTGCTCACAGCTACACAGTTTGTAGGAGGTCACTGTATGAAAATACGGGAAGAAATGTTCTGTCAAATACTAATCAGAAATTAATTGCTGTTGCTTAACAATGCTTTTAATCGATCAAACCTTGCATAATCCAAGAATATATGATAAAAATCAGTGCCCGGTATCACGCTCGAATTCGCAAAGTCACGATGTTAAAATCACAAATATTCTATATCCTTAGAGTGTACGCTGACATATCTGGTAATGTCTTCCTCCGAGTGGTTTTATTCGTTCACGGTAAGTTCTCCGTAAAATAATTGAAAGGTATAGACATTGAAAATAGGATTACGTCGGAAACTGCAATTTGAAGAATATATATATATTCTTGTATCTTTCCTGATAGTTGTATGGGCATATCTCTTTTTTAAACGTGGGAAAATCGAACGTTAATCAACGTACGCACCATCTGGGGTAAAGGCCACTTCCGTCTTAGGAACATTTTTGACACTAACGGCTTCACACATTTCTTCCTTGTTTAAAATGTATTAGATATATATACGTAGATACTCTGTTATTCTATGCAAATTACCTGAGAAGTTACAATATTTGAAAACTTTATGGTGAATTTCACAACTTCTGACTTGATATGAAATAGTGAAGTACAGTATAAAAATATAGAAAATGATACAATTAATCTATCTACTTGGATATACAACGTTCCCATCGAAATTGAGTCAATAGAAATGATAATGTAGTCATAAAGTTGATTTTGATGAGGTACCGAAATGTTTATATGAACAACATAGCAGGAAAAACTCCTAAAACATACATATTTTGTCTACCACAACTGATGCCACATCAGAGTAATGCGTTGCACTAGTATCTGCGGGCAGAAATTCGTGAATTTTAAGCAGCGTTGTCGGCAGTCTCTCTCATAAACCGTAGGGGAGGAACATATTTGCAAACTGGCGGCTCGTTTTGCAGAGTCATGCCCTTTGATTCATGCATGTTTGAATGTCCCGGGATTTTTCATTTTGATATTGTGGTCACACTATATTCACTATTTGCACCACCGTTCCAGCCCCATCTCTTGTCTTGTCTGTCTTGTGTACTCGTTGTATCAACCCCGTTTGTAATCTGGACTCCATCCAAGTACCATTTCGCTGTCTGAGTGTTATACACAGCATCAGCGGTACACCTCGCAGTGATTTCGTGACCGGCGGTCAGTTCACTCGGTACAGTCAGAGTCACGGCATCTAGGATTTGGAAGATGGAAGAGAAGAAACGTAATCAATTAGATGTATGAACATCAAAACAAGCAAAGACAATGTAAAGAACAAAATTAACTAAAGAAACATACTGAAATTAATCCCCCCCCCCAAAAAAAAAAATCCATACGCAACCTCTTTTCACCAAAGGTGACATTTTTGATATCATCTTTTTCTTCGTTTGTGTTTTCCTTTTTTTTTTTGCTGTTACTCTACGAACTTTAACAATATTTTTCAGCATCAAAACATGAGCAAAGTAAAATGTTATACGGATAACATGGTTTATATGTAGTAAAATGAAATTTCCAAATAAGCGCATTATAGACGAATACTGTCATTAGTGGGGAACCTTTTTTTTTTTACTCTCAAAACAAAATCTTTCTATTAATGAAGCCTTCTTTTTTTCTCTTTCCCCCGTTTTTATTCATTGTAGTTTCTGTTCTCAAGGTTTAGTGTTCGGATATAGAAACAAGGGTGAGGCAAATTTAAAGGAAAACTCACCAGAGACACGCAAGGACACCATGAAGACTGCAACTAGACGTACTGGCAAGTCCATCATGGTTGCGATATGAAGCGACGATCAGGAAACACTTCTTTAGTCCTGGAAAGGATCGAAAAGGTTAAAACACACACAATTATGATGATATTGTAACCTGCAGGGGAAGAAATACCGCCTTATAAAGCCCTGTCATGCAGTAGTATTTAGAATGCTGCATTTCAACACACTCTTCAAACGCATCTAACAATAATAGACTAAATTGTAGCCAAGTAAGCAGTAACAATCAGACATAATTTTATTTCCAGTTTAGAAAAACGCATGAAATACATCAACCATTGACTAGTTACCGTGAAATAAGAGAAGGTGAACATGCGTTCGTGTTTGGAATAACGACTGATTTGAACAGCCAGTCAATTTTATAGAGAATATCATGGCTTAGCAACAGTGCTGCAGCACGTTCCTCTGCGTGTCATTGAGCGCATGCGTAATAGTGTGAAAAAAGCGCGGCTTATGAGAAACGGAAATTTGAGAGCTGGAATGAGCTGAAATTACACTACAGGCTTCGTCAAATGATCTTTCGTAAAGTTTCCTTCCTCAATATAGAATCTGATAGGTTTTGATGTCCCCTAGGCCTACTATCATTTCAAATACATCGTTGCAGCGTCTATAAATGTGTACACCAGCAAAACTTGGATTCCTCTGTTCAACTTGGGATAGTCGAAAAAAAAAACCATTCATACATAAAACGATAATAGGATAATTAGGATAATTGGGAATACTCATTGATGTACGCTATGCAATGTACATATATTACACACACACACACACACACACAAACACACACACACACACAGACAGAAGTACATACATCTTGTTTGACTTTGTCTTCAAATAATATCAGTATAGTAGGTGCGTTGGAATTATCCATTCAGATTTGTGCAAGACCTTTAAAAATTTTGAACGGCCAAATTCTGCTATTTTTCAGTGCCCGTGTCACCGTCAGGAGTTTATGCATACATCGAGCTAATAAATGAAGACATGGAAAGTAACATTCAGGATTTGGTCTCGCGTCATTGAAAGACAATCAAAGTGTGTTTGCTTTGGCGCGGATCATTGTTTCTCTTCCCGTTTCCTCATGGCTCTCTTACCATACGGTTTCGCGAAAACATCTCAACAGAGACATGTTAACAGGAATCAAATTCATAAATTACTTCAAAGTAAAGCAAAGCAGATGCGTCATGAAGTTCAAGTATCCATCATTGAGCTTTAGATCTGCTATGGGAACGCTAAGATGACGCCTCTTCCCTGGTTGGACAGTAGAAACAGCTGTCTTGCGCATGGGCACACCACCATTTTTGGCTTAATAGCGTCGTCTTAGCGTTCGCATCACATATCTTTAGGGGGACGGCTAGTAACTGATCAGTGGGAATGCTGGGAGATGATAGTTCCAATCTTTGTGGGATTCATTTAAGAGTACATTATCTATTGTTGTGTGAAAATTAGTTGCTTCAGAATGGTCTCATATTCAAGTAATGTGCAGTTTAATGCCTCGTCGCTGTACAGGCATGCTAACCTGGAAACATTAAACATTAATGAAAGAGGTTCCACTGAATAAAAATTGATGTTAAAATTATTAGAATGATTCAGAAATTTAAACTTTCATATTGGTTGAAACGTGGTGATATCATGAAGCCATAAGTCCCATATAACACTGGTTCGTAAACACAAATGCCACAAAAAAGAGAGTTTGTGCTTGGTGAATTAAGGAAATATATCAATTGCCTTTACACCGGTTTATTTGAGTAGGACGCACTTTTAAGACGTTCGGACGATATGCTGAATTAACAATGTTTATTATGAGTCGATTTACAGTCCAATGAAGTATAGAAGTCATAATGTTGGATTATTATAGATAAACAATCTTTTCCCTGAACATTTCTGATTTATGTGGAGTCTTTTTTCGTTCATCTGTCCAGTAATATACAGTAGGAGATCTCTCATTGTCACATTGGAACTTTATATTCTCCTTCGCAGGTCGTCGAAAGAGACCAAGTCGTTTGAGGAACCAGCCATCCAGCCCCACAACTCCGCCCCATCTGCCTTCAGGAAAGTCCAGCAATAAGATGTGTAATACACCACTCAAGGTGTCGTGCCCTGCTAAACTTGTGTGTAGATATAGGTTCAGACTGGAAACTGTCCTAACGTTGTGTGCAGCGGCTGCTATGGTAGATTTCATACATTAGCTCCTAGCCCTAGCCAGGGACTTTTTCAAATTGTGAGATGTTAGATAAACACAAATAAAATGGGCTTCTAAAAATATAGTGGTTCTTTTTTTGTCAGACATAATAATAATTGTCAGACATAATAAGTGTATGATGGTAGTGAGGAATAATCACACATGTTATAGAGGCATCCAGGTCGCCGTGGAGACATTATATAGGTGTATTGAAATATGTTCATGGAGGTCAACGACCCCCACACCCACACACACGCGCGCGAACACGCACACACACACACACACACACACACACACGCCCTCTATACCAAAACACGACACCAACATTAGATAACACGCTCGCCGGAACGCTATGAAACCCGTCACATAACAGTGGCTACTTGATCATCGCAAAATGTTTGTATACCTTTCCTACATTATTACGTTATCATTATATCCATATACGTGTTTGTGTGTGTGTGTGTGTGTGTGTGAGTGAGTGCGGGTGCCCTTTATATTTATACACACCATGTGATTATAGTGCTTTGAAGCGATGTTATTTCACATACATGTAAGTCGTGTTATAAATAATGGGAGTTGCACATTTGTCATTTTGTTTGCATAGATCCTTATGAAGGCCGACACAACCCAAAGGTAATAAAGGAAATAGGAAGAAGAAGCTACGTCTCCCGTGAAATACTAACTGTCTTTCGCTTAAATATACAAATGATGGTAATAATAATAACACTAATAATGATAACAATGATAATGATAATAACAATAATAATAATAATAATAACGATAATAATAATGATAATGTATATATATATATACATACATATATATATAAATACATATATATATATATATATATATATATATATATATATATCATTTAATTTAATTTCAATTCATTTCATTGTTTCCTTATGGTACAATGCAATTAACGAAATATACACATGGTTCATAATGATTTATGGCTGATTTTGCACATGAAAGGTAAGCAAATCATTGTGACAGAGAACGGAGACATGACAATAAGTAAAAAAGTCAAGGTACCATACAGAAGGATCCCCAGTAAGCCGAGCCTAATATTGGGGCCTCATGCACAAAGAAATAGTATGAAGAGTTATATTGCACCATTTTTAATCATTTCAAAGTATGAAGTCCGTCATGACATGCAAAATTAAATCTTTTCCAGTAATACCTCACTTTTGACATGACAGTAATATTCTAGAAGTTATGTTGAAAGATATATTGTATTTTCTTCCTATTTTCTCTTTTTTTTATAGCTTTAATCAGAAATATCTCAACTTAACGGTAATGGAGTTAGCTCCTTTTACGATAAAACTCTTCATGTGTATAATATGTAGATTATATATATATATATATATATATATATATATATATATATACAGTATATATATATAGATCGTCGCTGGGGTGACAAGACCTTGTATCTGCAATTTTGGTGAAAATGACTCTTTTTCATCAGTTTTGATCTTCTGAACATTTTACATTCTGTAGATACGAGGTCTTCTATATATTATATATATATATATATATATATATATATATATATACACTGTATATATATGTATGTTTATATCTTTCTCAAGTTGGTTTTGTCTGTTTTATTAGTTACATTGATTGTAACATTGATTGTATCATTAATACATGCTAAACAGGCATGTTTGTTATTGGTGACAAACTAATGAAGTACAACAACATACCACAGTGAAAGTTTGATGTTTTCACTGTTTATTCATGTTATTCGATTCCTCTTTAGGAACTTGCACATTCAAGAGAAATGAACTAGTTTATTTTCTGAAATGCTACGAATATGCGATCACATTCTACGTGTATTTTCAAATCAAAGAAACAATCAGAGCTTTCAAAGTGTCGTCAAACTTGTGAAATTAGAAATTTATAGAATTTATTATTTTCAAATACTCGCATAACACTGAAGACAGTTGCAACCACGTATGCACATTATGTAATTTAAAAAAAGGAAGTGATGTTTATCAAACCTTTAATACCTGCTAACACATTCAGTAGAGAATTCCTCTTACATTCAAATTACAAAGATCAAGATTGTCATATTTCCCTTCGAATTCTTAGCTTGTGGTGTTTAACCAACAATAACGATTTTAAGGCCGCAATGATAGGGTCATGGTTTCTTAATTATTGGCTGACAATCTACTTTAAGAAGCACTGAAGATTTGTGAAGTTCAGATATTATCTCGCCACTTAAATTTCACATCTGTAGAGTTATAACGATACCTCGACACTTCTCAGATCTCAAAAGGTTTCAGTGGGCAATGTGAGGTAATACGGCTAAGAAATTATGATTTTCAAACTTTTGTCTATCTTGCTTTACTTTCAAAGTTCAATAATGTGTAGAAACTTGTAATTTTTACAATGTTTGGAGAGCTTGAAAATAATGATAATACAAAAATTACAGGAGCAATAATAGTAAAAAAAAGGTTATAAAAAACAAATTACATGTGCAAGAAAAGGAATATCCTTCGGATTTATCAGTTGCTCACGGTGAAGGGCAAGAGAAATGAATGCGATTAATTATCGTGAATTAACTGACGATCGAGACTTAATTTGTCACGGGTAACAATACTCCAGAGCCACTTATTACGTTCAGACAAAACGAGTAACAAACATCAATGACACTGAACTTGGTGGGTCCATTCAAAATAAATGGTAATAGCCTTTCTGGTCAAAATGCCTAACATTATACCTCAATAGTCAACACTACTTCTCCAAAGTGTGTATTAATGCATTGTAAATAATGCATAATGGATCTGCGTATATTATGCTGAATGAATCAAATAGGAGCTGGAGAAAATGAAACCAACCATTATCACGTGATTATAACCAGTAAAGTGTTGATTTTTCTGTCTCATAACCGTCATGCACACAGAAAGAGAAGCACACACACAGACACACACGCAATTTAGGAATAAAGTAATGGTGTTGTATTTCTTTTTCAGTAAACGAAGAAGTTGAAGTCTGAATGTTATGTCCGTTGAGAAAATAATGTAAAGCAGAAGCAAGAAAGATCTTTGAACCCTCTTTACTTGGAAGCAATCCAAATCCGAAGTATGTCCGTTTAGCGGCTGAAACTATTCAACTGTAAGGGAAAATTACGAAAAAAAAATGATCAAAATATGTCGTTTGTCGAATATTCAAGAAGCGAGTACGACAAAAAGATAGATAATACAAATTTTTGAATACAATTAAAATAACGTAAGCCTACAGATGTCTTCATATAGGGCCTACATTTGTATGTCAATTTGTGCCGTCTTCAAAAGCAAAGGTCCCGAACATGCATAGTACCGAATTACCTCATCGCTACGGAGTGCACATTAATGTATATAACCGATGCCTTTAATTGAATATCCGGACGTCAACATCGCATGATATAATCTTAGACATTGGGAATGAAAGCAGTTTAACTTGCAACCAAAATAATTATTTATAAACATATATATATATATATATATATATATATATATATATACATGTATATATAAACATATAGTAAGAATTAGTCAATTTGATGACATCTCCTTTTTACTTGATAAGGTCACAGATTTGTGTTTTTTTTTTTCAGTTTTCTCATACTACATACCTCTTCTCCGAGTGCAAATTTTCTCCTGTTGACAAAGACGACGCAGAGAATTCCAGACATGACGAAGACGACTACCAGTAAAGCATATGTTGTCGACGATCGATAAAGAGCTCCTTGATGTCGCTGAAATTCTGCGATTATCTCCACTGGTTACATATCAATAAGACAGACAACAGCACGGGAAAGTTAGTTTGAATGAGTATGATAGAAGAAACGCTTCTGCCATATTACGCACAATGTCTTAAACCTTTACACGTGGGCATAATACTAACACTAGACGACGATAGTTAAATCATTCTAGCACCTAAATGAGCAGTGACAGGCTGTAGCTAGTAACTCATATAACTTTAATAATAGGTTATCATTTTGCTACAGGGTGTGAAACAAAACAAGCCAAACAAACAAGCAAACAAACAAAGATTGTTGATGGGGGGGGGGGGGGGGTGTATAATGTAGATGTACATGATTGACGGGATATGTTTTGATTGTGTGTGTGTGTGTGTGTGTGTGTGTGTATATATACATATGTACCTTATTTGCTTTTGTTCTTCATTCAGAATTTGTAATATTCCAATATTAGTGCAAGTTCCACAGAAGCGTTGGTTCATAATGTCCATGCCATCTTTCGAGTTTCGTTGAGAGTAGCAACACTGTTTCACAGAATACATTTAAATGGCTCAGAGGAAGGAGAGGCTTTGAAACAAACTTAACTCCATGATCACCTGTTTAGCAAACCTATATAATCCTTAATGTGCCTTTGAAAACCAATTGACATAGGACGACCTCAAGATTTGTCCACATGGCAAAACGTCCCCGCCACCAAAAGGGCTATGTGTTATGTTATGTTTTGCTTTGTTTTGTTTTGTTTTTGAGATGGCAGTCTCTTCTGCTTTGATCATTGGTGCCGTACTTTCAACTAATGAAGTATGATGATATAATTTGACCTACTTGTTGGGTTTATATTGCTAAAATACTATGTCACAGCTTACCTGACGGGCAGAAGGTCTTGGTTGCAGTAGTGGAGCCATAATCGTTCCATCCCGTACAGGAGACTTCTGTGCCCCCGTTGGCTCGAGGTGTGAAGGCGGTCGACGGCGAGCGGGAGGATGAGAGAGTGACATTATCGGCTGTGATAAGGAAGGTGTGGATACCTGGTGTCGGTTGGTACCCCTCGTCGATGTGACAGACCACCGTGTAGATTTTCCCGTTGTTCATTCCCACGCGCTCGCTGAACTGGACGTCGATTATGTCCTCTGTTGTGTACAATAATCAAAGAAGAAGGGAATCGCAAAGAAGTTAAAAAGAATTCAAAATGACTAGGCTATAGCAGTGAGTTTCTTCACTCCGATAAATACTTCGAATGCAATAATTATTCATGAATTAAAAGATAGTAAACAACCTTTACCACCAATAACCTAGCCTTTTGTCAAGGCCATCTCGCTGTCACGGGCGAGCGTGCACTCGACTGGGCTCTCTTCACTATACAGCGAAAGGGACTTAACAAAAGGCGACTAATAACCCGACTTCGCATCTGAATAATTTTATGCATGTCTGAGTATGCATATAGCATTATTGTTCTTGGTGACAATATACCTTTGTGACAAACCAAATCGGTAGCGAAGGTTGAGCCGTGTCTGTTACTTCCTTTACACCTGACATTGATGCACCTATTAGGCCGAGATTCTAGAACCACGGACGGGTTAGCTGACGATGAAATGTTCTGGCCGTCTACCGAGATTTCGAACGTGTCGATTGGAGGCGTCGGCTGGTCACGTGGATCAATGTGGCACGTGATCTCAATGTTTGTGACAGCCCCGTCTCTCTGTTCTTCGAACTTAAGTGACATGATATCGTCTCCTGGAGGATCTACAAAATATGGGAAATGAAAATATAATAAATGAATAACATGTTGATATGAAATAATGATGTAGAATTCAAAATACAAGGTAAACACAAAAAACAATATGTAATTAAAGGCACATATAGATAGGAAGACATACGACATTTTCTGCATCTTGACTTCTTCTCAGCGAGCTTGTAACTGCAAGAGCCCATTATTTTTTTTTTTTCAATTTACCTGTTTTTGTGTTCATTGCATAAAACCATTAAAACAATCATTCATGAAGCTGTTAATCTTTGTAAAAGTCTTTGGAGCTTTCAGAATCTTGTAGGTAGTAGGATGATACAGATTACTGGATAACTGCAATGTGTTTATTTTTGTTTTATTTTGTTGTCATATTTTGCCTGACATGATAATCCCTCTGTTCATATCTATACGCCACAGGTATTCTAGAAGTGATAAGGAACGAATTACACCACAGTTTCTTCAAGTGGTAGCAACTGTGTTTTTACCTGAGGGGCAAAACTCTTCCGTGGTCGAAGTAGAGTCAAGAGTGTTTGCTCCGGTACAAGTGACTTCGGTACACCTATTGGGGCGTGTCGAGAGAGTGAATGATGACGAACTCGAGTTCGACACCGACTCATTTCCAACTTTGATATCATAATTGTGTAGGGGAGGGAACGGCTGATCTGCGTCGTTCACGTGACAAGAAATTATTACAATAGCTCGACCACCGTTGTCCAGTCTCTCGTCGAACTCGATGTCGATTATACCATCCCTTGGCGGATCTGGGCGGAAGTCATGTCAAACATTAACCACATCGAAATGGTGAAATGTCACAAGTAATGTAACGTTTGAATTATTCTGGTAATGCCTAATGATTGCTCCGAAACATTTGAACTCGTTAATACTTAACGGGCTATTTGAAAAATGCATGGAATTGTTTTAAGCCTTTACCTATATGTTACACTTACGTGTAAATTGTGGATATCAAAAGGAACGACAGTTTGGCGAGAAAGTAGACCAATTCCATTTGATTCCGTTATGTGTCTTTGCTGTCTCTCTGCAAGTTCGACAAGATTATTCTGACAAGAAACATTTTACATTGTATATAAGACATAATTCATACATTGTTACAAAGAATGTTGTAATTCAGAAGAACTTTTTTTTCTTTGTCACAGAATTCACTGCAGAATTAAATATTCCAGTAATTGAGAGGTCACTTCGTGCATGGTTATAGTCGATGGGTATAGCTCACACAGTTTGTTTTGTGTTACTGTGTCTTTGCTATTAAGAATGTCAATCCTTCAAGAGTTTATTGGCCAGTACAAATGTCGCTTTCACCACACAACCTGCAACTGGTAATTTTAGCATGTGCACTAGGAATTTAGTGAGAGCGGTGCCGAAAGGGTTAATTGCAGAGCGTAAATTAGTCATTGAAAAGGTTTTCACAAAATGTTTCCAACAGTCATGAACAGTTAGATAGAGATAGTTTACTCACTGGTAGGACAGTATCTGCGTATGCGCCTTGTCACTCCGTGGCCGTTGTTTCCAATGCAAGTTATATTCGCGCACGAGTCGGGACGAGGTGAAAGGACCACAGTTTTCGAGGCAGACACCGATTCTTCATCCTTCTTGACAGCGTACGTTTGGATGGGGGGAAAAGGTTGGTCCTCCGGACTGACGTTACATGTTATATTGAGGTCGATTTGACCCTCGCCTCGTACGCGATCCCCAAGCTCCTCGAGAACGACTGATATGGCATCTGTCGCTGGAGGCGCTATTGACAAGAATGTATCAGAAGTGTATGTATCAGATGTTGAATACAATAAATTATGTAGAAGAACACAATAAAACGTCCAGATTTGAGCAATTTGTCGTCGGCAATTTCTCGTGCAGGAGAAAGTAATGGAATTACTTCTCGTAGTATTTGATTTTCATAGAGCTTGTCATAAGAATAAACCCTTAGAGTGCACGTTCCGTTCAAATAGAAATGTGTGAATATTGGAAGTAAAAATTACTCCTGATCTGCTAGCTGAATTACTTTTCAAAACACAGAATTAACTGTCAAAACACAGAATAATCAGCCTACATGTTCATTTAAACAATTGATTTCTCCTCTAATAATTTTGATTATATGTGAATAAACAATGATGTCGCCAACATTGAGCACATCATAGTCAGACATGTTTAATGTTGCTGTTGTTGTTTTAAGAAGAAAAGGAAAAGAAGAGTAAAATGGGACCTTATCAACTAATATTTTGCCTTAGACAATACAGACATTTGTCATAAGATCAAACTACAATAGATCCTAAGCAAATCAAACATTATCATTTGATAATTATACAATAAAAGATGTCTCCACGAGGAAGATCATAACAAATGTCTAATGTGATACTCTGTTCAACAGTAAATTCTGCTGTGCGTATGCGTTACCTTGAGTTAAAAGAAATCAGTAAAACAACAACAAATCCTCTAAAATTTATTGTGAAAATCAAGATATTTTGAATTTCTCTTCGTGACATTTCAATAACTTGGTTTACATTTATGATTTATATCAACATTTGTTGTACTAATCATCATAAGTTCTCCACACAAAATTTATGCAGCTGTACCATCCTTTTTAAAATGAGAGAAAAAAATTGTAATTACAATGTATCATCGTTCACATCATTATTTGTATTAACCATATCTTCTAAAAGTGGGAGTTCACGCGGCTTCCTATAAAAATGACTGTTGGAACATGTATTATGCATGCACGAGCAGTTGAATTGGATGTAAGTGAGTATCATCAATGTCTCAATGTCTCAAGTTTCTTAAGTTTTGAGTAGATGTTAAAGAATTTACGTCAACAAAGAAGAGGGAGATATATATATATATATATATATATATATATATATATATATATAAAGAACCAACTGCTACCTTTGGGACAGTAGATGGCGCCACTCGTTGTATCTCCAAGTCCGTTGCTTGCCGTACATGAAACTTCGATGCACCACCGAGGCCGCGGAGAAAGCCGAGCACGCGGGGAAGACGATTGGGAGAGAGTGATATTGTCAGCTTCGATGACGTATGAATTGATTGCCGGGTGTGGTTGGTCGAGAGAAATCACGTGACATTCTATCTCCACAGCATTTCCTTGATCGTGGAACTTGATTGTTATGATGTCATCCACAGGACCATCTGTGCGAAGACGTTGTAATCATAATATGTGTGAGGATAGTTAACGCATAGGCCACCTTTGCGGTTGTACGTTCTTCACAGTACATGTATTCTGCAAATCACAACCCACAATCCTTAACCAAGTCTGTCTTGAATCAGCGGCATGATGACCCGCATAATTTTGGTGACGTCACCTGAGTGAACGAGAAATTGATTTTTTGAAATATTTGTTTTATAATATATATTTTAGTTTTGATGTCCAATTATGCAAATCAAGCTACAGTTGCTAACATAGGCCTACTATAGAGGAAATTTTGAAGGATTTTGGGAAAGATGAATAAACTGTTTTCTGAAATTATTAAATCTTACCTAGAATTTATATGCATTGATAGTGAGCTTATCTTACGTGAAAAAAAAACACCTATTGAATAGTTTGTGTTCAAATGCTATCACTGTAGATATATATATATATATACACTCATCAAAAAAAAAGAAAGTAAACACTTTTTCGAGGCCATGTTTTTCGTAGAAATTTTTTATAAAAATCAATGTATTATATACCATATTAAAGGGAATTTAATTGGCTATTAAGCTAATAGGTTAATTAGATAGAAAACTTAACACATGAGTGAGCACAATCGTTTTTGTCCTCCAAGGCACAGAATAAAAAATTACAAAAATTGACATGTTCTCTTTCATTTGCAAGTGCGCTTCACGATAACATTGACAACAAAAGACCGATTTCACACAATGAGAGACATGAATGAAATACGAAAAATAAGTTTTTGTTCTCTTTATCTTTTTATAACCTATAAGAAAAACAAAGTGGGAAACTAAAGGGGAAAATAAGAATTTTTCTGTCAAAGTCACACTTCAAATGTCAGGGAATAATAAGCATAAAGGTAATTAAATGAGCAGAATTTCTTTATTTGTTTCTTCTAATCTAGTGATTTGAGAATCCATGTGACAATTTCATGAACCAAATATTATTTACAATTTCCTAATAAAAAAACCCCTCAAATTTGTACCATTTTTGTTTACTATTACTTCATCTCTTATTAGATTTGAACTTTGTTTTGACATAAAGATGCTTTATTACTAGGTCCAGTTTTGTTTTCATTGTACACATCTCCTTTGGAAACCTTAATCAATTCATTCGGTGTTCAAAAGATGTTTTACGCCGATGATACCCAGCTGTATTTAGCTTTTAACAAATCTGATGTTGAGAATGTAATCCCACAAATTGAATCCTGTATCAGAGCGATAAAGGAATGGTCGGTACTCAATGGACTGAAGTTGAACAGCGCCAAAACAGAATTTCTCCATATCTCTTCGCGTTTTCGAGCACTGAGTAGAATCTATACAGTCTCTTGATTTTGACGGTACTACAATCCATGCAGCACACACTTGCAGAAATTTGGGTGTGATATTGGATGATAAACTACTCATGGAAAATTTTGTGTCGCAAAAATGTCGCTCTGCTTCATTCGCACTTTATAAAATTGGGAAAATTCGCGAGTTCATTGACAAACACACCGCAGAACAACTAGTTCATGCTTTTGTCATGTGCCACCTTGACTTTTGTAATGGTTTACTTTATGGATTACCGGTCAAACATATACGCAGATTACAATCAATACAAAACTCTGCTGCACGAGTGGTATCCAAAATCAAGAAACATGAACAAATCTCACCAGTTTTAAGAAGCTTACACTGGCTTCCAGTGAAAAATCGGATTCAGTTTAAGATACTGTTATTAGCATTTGAATGTTTCTATATGTTTGCTCCACATTATCTAAGGGAGCTACTTCAAATCTACACACCAGAAAGAAACCTACGATCAAAAAGTAAAGATTTGTTTGTTATTCCAAACAGAAGAACCAAATTTTACGGAGAACGAACATTTGCATTTAATGCCCCTGTCTTATGGAATAATTTACCTCAGAAATTTAGACAAATCACTGATATAAATAGATTCAAGTCTGCCTTGAAAACGCATTTGTTTACAGTGTAAGCAAAATGAAGCTCGGTACCATCACTGTAATTGGAATTATATGTTCTTGTTACAATCTTTTCATTTTTTGAGTGCATAGGGACATTATCACTATGTGTTATGCGCTATATAAGCACTGTCAATTATTATTTTTAGCCTTCGTTGATCTTTTGGGCTTTAAAGATATCATAGAGATCAAAGGTTTAGTTTTTCAACTTAATTCATGTTTCTTTTTGTGTGAAATTTGTTGTTTGTTCTTATTGTTCAATAGAAGAACACATACGCACGAATGACAAGTTGTTCAATTTTGCAATTTTTACTTTTGTGTCCTGGAAGAGAAAAACAATGGTGTTCACTCATGCGTAAAGTTTCCCTTTATGTTGACCTACCAGGTTGATAGCCAGTTAAATTACCTTCAGTATGGTATATGATACATTAGCTTTCAGCCGAATATTCTATGAAAAATCTAAACTTGAAAAAGCGTTTACTTTCTTTTTTTGCTGAGTGTATATATACGTACTATTGAATTGAACTTGAATTCCTCGTATCTCACTATGATTTCACTATACTAAGGCATACTGGTGAATTTATTCATTATTTTCTTTTTAAGCTGCCCCATGTTTTGTCTATTAAAGCGAGGGTTAATTCCAGGGTAGTGAAATGCCAGATTGCTTACCAACACGGAGAACGGGAAGGTTCTCATTGTCGTAATTAGCAAGGCTAATATTCTTATGGGGAAAATGTCAGGAATAAAAATGTCATGGGTAAAATGGTAGCGGTAAAAATAAAAGAAATGCAAAACTCAGGATGGTGCACGGTGATTGTAACAGATAATATAGTCTCATTATGATTATCAATTTACAAGTAAAAAAAAACATACATGTTCTGCAAAAAGCACACACTTATTTGCATGGCTCCGGTCACAAAAAATGCATCTACCCAAAGGGTCCATGGTGCATGACTGTAGATTGAGGACAGGATAAATAATCATTTCTTCGGGGTACGTATTTCGTTTAATGTATGTACCGCGATTTTCTTTTTGCCTCTCTTTCACCTATTCAGAATGATCATTCCTATGCAATCTTTATTAGCAAAAAGAATATTTTCACTCGTATAACTTTCATTGTTCGCACTTTTAATCTATTGTTGACTGCATAAACCCATAAGTCCATTTTTGAAGATTTTGAAGTACGGGCTCTGTCATAAAGTACAAAATAATACCTTTTAAATGATATATTGGTCAATACATGTAAAGGTAAATTTTTGAAGTTATGGTCAAAAGAAGCAAAAAATTTCATAGTATTCTCTTTATTTTTTTGACCTTTAATCGCAAATATCTCCATTTGGCAAACATGGACTTATCGGTTTTTGCGAACAAACTCTTCATATATATATAAATATATATATATATATATATATATGTATATACATATATACAATTTATTACAACATACTATATCTACGTGTATACATACACAATCAAATGCGAAACAAACATCAATTTTTAGAATATTTGAAGTTCAAGCTGCTGAAAAACAGATATAATTGTTGAGATAATTATGTGATATGTTTGATACCTTCGAAATAGTTGATGTTATGAAATAAGTGCTGCATCATTGAAAATAGTTTTCTCTTTTTGATGATGACCTCACTTTATAAAATTGAAAATGGTGTTTGTCTGTGTTTGCATAGAAATCTTCAAATATAGTTAATATATTTTTGTCAACGTATACATGCATGTGCTTAGCATACACAAAACATCAATATGAACATGTAGACCACTTTCACAGAAATTTCACACACATTTTGTTTTTTATTTTACTTTCACATACGAAATTGGTGAAAACGCTTACATTGCTCAAACGTTTAAACAAGGAAATTCACCCAAAAATGAATAAAACTTCAAGAGAAAGAGAAAATATTACATACAGAATTTTATAAAAATGAAATACTTTATAGAAATGAAATCAGTCATTTCGTCGACGAAATGATTATTTTATAACGAAATGGCTGATTTCGTAATGAAATATTCCGTGCGACACTTGGCCCCCAATGGTCTTTGTCCATGGTTACAATCATGGACAAGACTCTACCACCTTTGTGAATTCGGGCCTTTGTATCGACAAAGAAAACCTAATCGTCATATAAGTGCATGGCAAATTCGGATTTTTCAATTATTAGTAATAGTAGGCGTACAGTATCGATGCGATTTCATTTCAAGATGATCAAAACAATGTAATATATCACATAAATGTCTTAATAGCATGGTTGTGCACGTGTTCATATAGTATGGTCGTTTGATATCAATGTCATATAATAATTATTTGTAGTTCCTTAATGGTACTATTAGAATATGTCTTTGACCTGCTTGTCCGAATGATTATCGATTCTTTGTGATTTTGTTTTATTTTGGATATGCAAAATAGAATGATATTATAAGTTTAATTGAAGGCCCTGTTTACCTTTGGGAGCAGTGATTCTAAAAAAAAAAAATCAAGATATCCCTTTGATGCATACGTGTAGTTGTATCACAAAACATCCTTCGATGTAAAATTTTTGCAATAAAACCTAAAATAAATAAGGACATATTGGTATTTTTTTCATTAAACCGTAACTGTAGACGGTTTAGTCTTGAAACATTTTTATTCTAACTATTGTTCACATTTTGTGTTTTTAATAATACTTAACATTGACTATACAGATTCAAATCTTTACATTGATTGTTTCTATCCCTAACTCACATTATAGAACTATTTTGAAGTAATAAAGCAGTGTTTTTTGTTTCATCTGCAATTGGTAAACAATGTCTTTAAGTTATTCTTTTGGGAAAAATTTCCTATTCAAATCTAATGACAGTAAACGTGACTAAAAATAACAATACAGTTAAACTCGCCTAAGTCGACATCGCATATGTCGAATAATCGCGCAAGTCGATGATTTTAAAAAGTCCCGATTTTTCCTAATTGACTTACGTGTTATAATTCACTCACAAGTCGAATTTTGTAAGTCGAATACTCGCCTAAGTCGATGAAATTCCAAGAACACTTTCACGGAAAAGCCATTAAATTCACTGTGCCTAAGTCGAATAAGACTTTATTGTGCAATAAATCACTGTCAAAATCACGAGACGGCAGTTTTTGTTTACATAAGAACTAGCCCGACCAGACAGGTGACAAAAAAAAAAAATGATCTAAAGTATCAAAATTCAAAGCGATCGCATGCGACTGTTGAACTCTCTTCGTGTTTGGAGGTCCGCTGGTACAGCCCTGTCGCGCTAGCGCTACGTACGTACAGCGACTGGGCTGTGTATAGTCTTTGTATGTTTGCAGTCTGCGCTGTGCAGTGGAAGGATGAAGCTGCTGAGTTTTCAAAGCGGAAAGTAGGGGGGAAGTTACGGGCACAGGTAAATCAGAAGTACACCTCTACACGCATTTCAAGCCACGGTATGGTAAACTGGAATCAATCACTGCTCAAATATCGTTCATATTCACTTCCCCAAGGTTTAACAAGAGTGTTAAGTAATCGGACCTGTGCCAATACTAATGCACTGTCCATGCAAAGTTAGCCGCGGCCCTGCCGGGCGACCCGTGCTGCGGCACACCTCTCCAGCTCTCGGCTCCAGAGTAGACAACATACGTGTACATTTATACATAATGTATGTGTGGTGTGACTGTTGTTAAGTCGATTTTTTTTTTCGACTTACGCACAAGTCGAAAATCGCCTAAGTCGATGAGTTTTGCTCAGTCCCGAGAAGATCGACTTATGCGAGTTTAACTGTACTTATTAACCTCTTTTGCTATTAGGACAATTCCACACTGATACTGTCGTTTTAGAATTTGTGGAAGCTCACTTTTACCCCCAAGATATTTGTACTACCTGCAGACATAGTGTCAGTGATATGTCTTCCTTGGAACAGTTATCCCAGTGATTTTAACAATGAGACTATACGTACAGTCGAAGATCATTGCACAGTATTTTTTTTTCTCTCGAAAGTCCTGAAAGTCCATAATTCCCCAGGTCCATAATTCCAAAAGTCCATAAAAACATAACGCTACAACATCGGCAGTGACATAGTTTGTGTGTGTGTGTTTGTGTGTGTGTGTGTGTGTGTGTGTGTGTGTGTGTGTGTCTGTGTGTGTTTGTGATATTTGTGTTGATGTGTATATGTGTGCGTTAATGTGGAAAGGCTGGGAGATGGATTAGACGGAAATCTTTTGTTTTTGTACTTACGTCTAACGTTTAAGACAGATGACTCTGCAGTACCGGAAATCACGCACTGGAGAATTGTTCCGTGATTGGTAGAGGAAGGAGTGAAGGTCAATTCACTTTCGATGTCGTAGTAACGATAAAATATATAGCAACGCGAACGGCAATAATGTAGGCACTCTGTTAAGGATCGCGGTTGGTCTTCCAATTCATCCAACAGACATAATGTAACGTCAGTGACGATATCTGGGACACGTTTACCTTTATCTGTTCTTATTGTTTTGAAGCATTGTGTCAGGTAAGACGAAAAAAAATTAGTTGTTTTTTCTTCTTGCATTTTCGTACACCACGATCCCTTCGTCAGGAGATTGTTTTAAAGCTTTTAATTGCATAACTGCCTACAAAGTAGATTGTTACAAGAAATGTTAAAATTAATGATAAAATATAAAACAAATACAAGTTTATCAGTGTGTAAGTCTTTATTTGCAGAGAACTTGGCGCTGGAAAGCCCAGAAGCACTTAAAATCTATACGTGTCATTAAGTTACTGGTAATAAACCATCAACTTTTAAAGACAGTTATGGAAAAAAAGACAAAAGAAGGCTAATAAATGTCACACTCCAATTGAGTGACATTTGTTACTACGTGTCGATGCATTTTTTTGGGGAAGAAAATCAGCCCCATATTTTTTGACACTTTCGATCATGTTCAGTAGAAGTTGGATATTTAGATGTTTCTTGAGTAGTGATTGCTGATTTTCTCCTTCATGGACTACCGTAAGTTACGGTATGAGATATTTCATATGGAATAAAGTATTTTTGCGGATAATCTATACCCGACACAGATAAGGTGGTCGATAAGGTGTTCTCAGTGTCTTCCAGCTGTTAATTCTAATTGAGAATGTATTTCTCCGTCACTCCCTCCCACCTATCATGTAAATCATTGTTTTTACGGATGCATTTATGTTTTTGGGTAGATACATCTGTCTTGTTTGTTCTACATGTGAAGAAAACCGGCAAGGACGTGGTTTTGTGTGATTTCTTCCAAGTTACTCTCGCCACTTCAATATCAATTTTATACAGCTGAAAGATGACTTCCGTCCCAATGTAGGAAGTTTGGACACTCTACTGCAAAAATAGCAGGAAATAATGACAGAGTTTCATGTTTGACATTATATATCAATGCAAGTGCAGTGGTAGCAGTGCTTAATAGGCTCAATTTAGGAATGATTTTCACACAGCTACATAGTTTTTAGGAGGTCACTGTACGGAAATACGGGAAGAAATGTTCCGTCAAATGCCAATCAGAAATTCATCGCTCTTGCTAAACATTCGTTTTTAATCGATCAAACATTTGGTGATCCAAGAATATATGATAAAACGTAGCGCCCAGTATTACGTCCGAGTTCGCGAGGTCACAGTGTATATATTACAAATATTCTATGTCTCTAGAGCGTACATTGACATATCTGGTAATATCTTCCTCTGAGCGGTTTTATTCGTTCATGGTAAGTTTTCCGTAAAGTAATTGAAAAGTATAGACTTTGAAAATAGGATTTAGACGGAAATTGCAATTTGAAGAAAATATATATTCTCGTATCTTTCCCGATGATTGTATGTGAATATCTATTTTCTAAACTTTGGAAAATCGTACATTTATCAAGGTATGCACTATCTGGGATAAAGGTAATTTCCGTCTTAGGAATATTTTTGGTACTAACGGCTTCACACTTCTTCTTTTTTAAAATGTATTGGATATTTATACGTAGATATTCTTGATTCTATGCTTATTACCCTGAGATGTTACAATATCTGCGAACTTTATTGTGAATTTCACAACTTCTGACATGATATGAAATGATGAAGTACAGTATAAAAAAAAATAGAAAATTATACAATTTATTCATCTGCTTGGATAAACAACGTTCCAATTAAAATTGAGTCAGTAAAAATGATAATGTAGTCATAAAGTTGATTTTGATGAGGTACCAACATTTTTGAATGAACAGCATAGCAGAAAAAAAAACCCTGAAACATACATATTTTGTCCACAACAACTGATGCCACATCACAGTAATGCGATGCACTAGTATCTGCGGGCAGAAATTCGTGAATTTTAAGCAGCGTTATCGCCAGTCTCTCTCATAAACCGTAGGGTCTGCACTGATTTGGAAACTGGCAACTCGCTTTGCAGAGTCATGCCCTTTCATTCATGCATATTTTAATGTCCTGGGATTTTGCATCTTAAAAATGGGGTCACCCTATTAAGTGTATGCCGTCCCGTCCAAACCCCATCGCTTTGCTTGTCTATCTTGATTACTGGTTGTATTAACCCCGCTCTTAATCTGGACTCCATCCAAGTACCATTTTGCTGTCTGAGTGTTATACACAGTGTCATCTGTACACCTTGCGGTGATTTCCAGACCGGCGGTTAGTTCACTCGGTATAGTCAGAGTCACGGCATCTGGGGGTAGGAAAATGAAGGAGAAGAATAACAATGAACAAATTGAGCTCTATGCACAACAAAAACAAGCAAAGGCAACATAAAAAACAAGGAACTGAAAAAAAGTACATCTTCTCTTTGCGACAACGTGATGCATTGGTTTTTTTTTCAAATCACTTAGTTTTGTTATTACTCTCACTACTCTTTTCATCAATTATATCTAGGAAGATCAAAATATGATTATGTCAAGTTTAATGTAAAGTAACACGTTTATACTGATATTTCGCGTGGCATAGCAAGATTTCTGTTCAGATTAAATGCATCCTAGTAAAATAACTGCAATAATGACTAACAGTAATTTTTTCTGACTCACTCATACTGCAGTTACCATTGATAGGCCATCTTTTAAGCATTTGTTGAGTTCTTTTTTGTTCTTCTTCATTTTTTTGTTTGTTTTATTTATCACGGATAAGTCATCTGCTTTCGGCTACCGTTGCTGGCTTCCAGCGTGGCCGTGAACATTTATAACAAATTTGTTTTCAAGCTATTTTGTATTTTCAAGCTTCCTAGATCGGAAATGGAATTATAGATGAGGGATATTTGAAGGAAAACTCACCAGAGACACGCAAGGACACCATGAAGACTGCAACTAGGCGTATTGGCAAGTACATCATGGTTGCGATATGAAACGACGATCCGGAAACACGTATTTAGTCCTGCAAAAGATCGAAAAGGTTATAAACACACATAATGATAATGATATTGTAATATGCAAGGGAGAAATAATTGATTTACGGCCTCATAAAGCTCTGTCATGCAATAGTGTTTAAAAAATTGTATTTCAACACACTCTTCAAACGTATTTAACTATGATAGGTTAAATCGTAGCGCAGTAATCACTAAGAACAAGGCATCATTTTATTTCCAGTTAAGAATAAGGCATAAAATACACAAACCATTGACTGGTTACCCGGAAATAAGGAGAAGATGAACATGCGTTCGTGTTCGGGATAACGACTGATTTGCAGCGGCGAGTCAATTTTATAGAGCACACATGCCTAAGCAACAGTTACTGCACGTCCCTCTGCATGATTGTAACGCATGCGCAGTAGTGTGAAAAAGGCGCAGCTTATGAGAAAAGGAAATTTGAGAGCTGGAATGAGCTGAAATTACACTTCAGGCTTCGTCAAATGATCTATAGTAGTTTCCTTCCTCAATTTAAAATCTGATAGGTTTTGATGTCCCTTACTATTATTTCAAATACATCGTTACAGAGTCTATTGTGTACACCAGCAACACTTGTATCTATCTGTTGAACTTGGGACAGTCGAAAAAAAAAAACATTCATACATAAAACGATAACTGGATAATTGGGAATACTCATTGGTGTACGCTATACAATATACATATATCACGCACACACACACACACACACACACACACACACACACAAACACGTATACAGAAAAGCATAAATCTTGTTTGAGTTCGTCTTGATATCAGTAGGTGCGTTAGAATTATCCATTCATATTTGTGCAAGACCTTCAAACATTTTGAACGGCCAAATCTGCTGTTTTTCAGTGCCCATGTCACCGTCAGGACTTAATGCATACATCGATCTAATGAAGACATGGAAAGTAACATGAGGATTTGGTCTCGTGTCTTTAAAAGACAAGTAAAGTGTGTTTGTATTGGCGCGGATCATTGTTTCTCATCCCGATTCCTCATGGCTCTCTTACCATTCGGTCTCACGAAAACATCTCAACACAGACATGTTAACAAGAATCAAATTCCTGAATTTCTTCCCAGTAAAGCAAAGCAGATGCGTCATGAAGTTCAAGTATCCATCAGTGAGCTTTAGATCTGCGACGGGAGTGCTATATTAAAGATGACGCCTCCTTCCGGGTTGGACAGTGGAAACAGCTGTCTCGTACATGGGCAGAACACGATTTTTGCTTAATAGCGTCGTCTTAGCGTTCGCATCACAGATCTACAGCTCGAGTCTTAATAACGAGATGCCCTGTTTGTGAATATACTTCAATTTTCACGCGGTTAACGTACTAGATCTTGAATGTGTAGAGTGTCACTACAGACAAAATCATTCTAGTTGTATTAACCATACATGAGGTGAAAATAAGGTTCGCTCGCACAATCGCGTCAACACTGTTTCTTCACAGACGCTTCTACTGACGTCAATATAGGACTCTCCAGAAAAAAAAAAAAAACCCAAACATATATAGTTAACATCTTTCGTGTCCCAGCAAAACCCATTTAAGTGTAATTTAAAGGGCGAATCGTGATATTCTTCAAATTTAGAACTAGATGAAAATCAAGATAATAAAAGAGGTTCCACTGAATAAAACTTGATGTTAAAATTATTAGAATGATTCAGAAATTTAAAGTTTCATATTGGTTGAAACGTGGTGATATCATGAAGTCATAAGTCCCATATGTCACAGGTTCGTAAACACAAATGCCACAAAAAAGAGAGTTTGTGCTTGGTGAATTAAGGAAATATATCAATTGTCTTTACACCGCTTTATTTGAGTAGGACGCACTTTTAAGACGTTCGGACGATATGCTGAATTAACAATGTTTATTATTAGTCGATTTACATTCAAATGAAATATAGAAGTCATAGTGTTGGATTATTATAGATAAACAATCTTTTCCCTGAACATTTCTGATTTATGTGGAGTCTTTTTTCGTTCATCTGTCCAGTAATATACAGTACGAGATCTCTCACTGTCTCATTGGAACTTTATTTTCTCATTCAGTTCGTCGAAAGAGACCAAGCCGTTTGAGGAACCAGTCATCCAGCCCCACAACTCCGCCCCATCTGCCTTCAGGAAGGTCCAGCAACAAGATATGTAATACACCACTCAAGATGTCGTGCCCTGCTAAACTTGTGTGTAGATATAGGTTCAGACTGGAAACTGTCCTAACGTTGTGTGCAGCGGCTGCTATGGTAGATTTCATACATTAGCTCTTAGCCCTAGCCAGGGACTTTTTCAAATTGTGAGATGTTAGATAAACACAAATAAAATGGGCTTCTAAAAATATTGTGGTTCTTTTTTGTCAGACATAATGTGTATAATGGTAGTGAAGAATAATCACACATGTTATAGAGGCATCCAGGTCGCCGTGGAGACATTATATAGGCATATTGAAATATGTTCATGTTAGACAACTACCCCCACACCAACACACGCGCGCGCAAACACGCACACACACACACACACACACACGCCCGCTATACCAAAACATGACACCAACATTAACCAACACGCTCGCTGGAACGCTATGAAACCCATCACATAACAATGGCTACTTGATCATCGCAAAATGTTTTTATATCTTTTCTACATAATTACGTTATTATTATATCAATATACGTGTGTGTGTGTGTGTGCGAGTGCGGGTGCCCTTTATATTTACACACACCATGTGATTATAGTGCTTTGAAGCGATTTTATTTCACATACATGTAAGTCGTGTTATAAATAATGGGAGTGCCACATTTGTCATTTTGTTTGCAAAGATCCTGATGAAGGCCGACAGTACCACCGAAAGATAAAAAAGGAAATAGGAAGAAGAAGCTACGTCTCCCGTGAAATACTAAATGTCTTTCTCCTTAATATAATAATAATGGTAATAATAATAACACTAATAATGATAATAATAGTAGTAATAATGATAGTAATGATAATAATAATAATGATAATAATGATTATATATATATATATATATATATATATATATATATCATTTAATTCAATTTAATTTAATTTCATTGTTTCTTTATGGAACAATATAATTAACGATGATCACTTCAGAAATATACACTTGGTTCATAATAATTTATGGTGATTTTGCACATGAGAGGTAAGCAAATCATTGTGACAGAGAACGGAGACATGACAAGAATTTAAAAAAAGTCAAGGTACCATACAGGAGGATCCCCAGTAAGCCGAGCCTAATATTGGGGCCTCATGCACAAAGAAATAAATAAACGGTTTCAACCAACTATCGACTTACTTGACTACAAGCATAAAGAGTTATATTGCAAAATGAGCGTAGCGCCATTTTTAATCATTTCAAAGTATGAAGTCCATCATGACATACATAATTAACTCTTTTCCTCTAATACCTCACTTGTGACATGACAACGAATATTCTAGAAGTTATGTCGAAAGATATCCTCTATTTTCTTACTATTTTCTTCTTTTGCAGCTTTAATCACAAATATCTCAACTGAACAGTAATGGAGTTAGCTCCTTTTACGATAAAACTCTTCACATGTATAATATATAGATTATGTATATATCTATGAAGCGTTTGTTCGCAAAACCTGATAAGTCCATATTTGCCAAATGGAGATATTTGCGATTAAAGGTCAAGAAAAATAAAGAGAATAATAAGAAAATTTTTGTTTCTTTTGACCATAACTTCAAAAATGTACCTTTGACCAATATATTATTTAAAAGGTATCATTTTGTACTCTATGACAGAGACCGTACATCAAAACCTTCAAAAATGGACTTATCGGTTTTTGCGAACAAACTCTTCATATATATATTATATATATATACATATATATATATATATATAATAGATCGTCGCTGGGGTGACAAGACCTTGTATGTGCAATTTTGGTGAAAATGACTCTTTTTCATCAGTTTTGCTCTTCTCGGAACATTTGACATTTTGTAGATACGAGGTCTTGTATATATATATATATATATATATATATGTATCTTTTTCAAGTTGGTTTTGTCTGTTGGATTAGTTACATTGAATGTAACATTGATTGTATCATTAATACATGCCAAACAGGCATGTTTGTTATTGGTGACAAACTAATGAAGTACAACAAAACACCACAGTGAAAGTTTGATGTTTTCACTGTTTATTCATGTCATTCGATTCCTCTTCCGGAACTTGCACATTCAAGAGAAATGAATTAGTTTATTTTCTGAAAAGCTATGAATATGCGATCACATTCTACGTGTATTTTCAAATCAAGGAAACAATCAGAGCTTTCAAAGTGTCGTCAAACTTGTGAAATTAGAAATTTATGGAATTTATTATTTTCAAATACTCGCATAACACTGAAGACAGTTGACACCACGTATGCACATTATGTAACTTAAATAAGGAGGTGATGTTGATCGAACCTTTAATACCTGCTAACACATTCAGTAGAGAATTCCTCTTACATTCAAATTACAAAGATCAAGATTGTCATATTTCCCTTAGAATTCTTAGCCTGTGGTGTTTAACCAACAATAACGATTTTAAGGCCGTAATGATAGGGTCATGGTTTCTTAATTATTGGCTGACAATCTACTATAAGAAGCACTGAAGATTTGTGAAGTTCAGATATTATCTCGCCACTTAAATTTCACATCTGTCGACTTAGTACGATACTCGACACGTCTCAGATATCAAAAGATTTCAGTGGGCAATGTGAGATGATACGGCTAAGAAATTATGATTTTCAAACTTTTGTCTATCTTGCTTTACTTTCAAAGTTCATGAATGTTTAGAAACTTGTAATTTTACAGTGTTTGGAGAGCTTAAAAATAATGATAATACAAAAATTACAGGAGCAATAATAGTAAAAAAGGTTATAAAAAACAAATTACATGTGCAAGAAAAGGAATATCCTTCGGCTTTATCAGTTGCTCACGGTAACGGGAAAGAGAAATGAATGTGATTTATTATCGTGATATAACTGACGATCGAGACTTAATTTGTCACGGGTAACAATACTCCAGATCCACTTATTACGTTCAGACAAAACCAGTAACAAACATCAATGACACTGAGATTGGTGGGTTCATTAAAAACAAATGGTAATAGCCTTTCTGGTCAAAATGTCTAACATTATACCTCAATAGTCAACACTACTTCTCCAAAGTGTGTATTACTGCATTGTAAATAATGCATAACTGCGTATTTTATGCAGAATGAATCAAATAGGAGCTGGAGAAAATAAAACCAACCATTATCACGTGATTATAACCAGTAAAGTGTTGATTTTTCTGTCTCATAACCGTCATGCACACAGAAAGAGAAGCACACACACAGTCACACACACAATTTAGGAATAAAGTAATGGTGTTGTATTTCTTTTTCAGTAAACAAAGAAGTTGAAGCCCGAATGTTATATCCGTTGAGAAAATAATGTAAAGCAGAAGCAAAAAATATCTTTGAACCCTCTTTACTTGGAAGCAATCCAAATCCGAAGTATGTCCGTTTAGCGGCTGAAACTATTCAACTGTAAGGGAAAATTACGAAAAAAAAAAATGATCAAAATATGTCGTTTCTCGAATATTCAAGAAGCGAGTACGACAAAAAGATAGATAATAGAATTTTTTTGAATACAATTAAAATAACATAAGAATACAGATGTCTTCATATAGGGCCTACATTTGTATGTTAATTTGTGCCGTCTTCAAAAGCAAAGGTCCTGAACATGTATAGTACCGAATTACCTCCTTGCTACAGAGTGCACACATGTATATAACCGATGCCTTTAAATGAATATCCCGACGTTAACATCGCATGATATAATCTTAGACATTGGGAATGAAAGCAGATTAACTCGCAACCTATATAAATATTTATAAACATATATATATATATATATATATATATGAAGAGTTTGTTTGCAAAAACCGACAAGTCCATATTTGCCAAATGGACATATTTGCGATTAAAGGTCGAGAAAAATAAAGAGAATAATAAGGAAAATTTTGCTTCTTTTAATCATAACTTCAAAAATGTACCTTTATATGTAGTGACCAATATATCATTTCAAAGGTATAATTTTGTACTTTTTGACAGAGACCGTACTTCAAAACCTTCAAAAATGGACTTACCGGTTTTCGCGAACAAACTCTTCATATATATATATATATATATATATATATATAATATATATATACAGCTGTATATATATAAACATATAATAAGAATTAGCCAATTTGACGACATCTCCGTTTTACTTAATAAGGGCACAGATTTGTGCTTGTTTTTTTTTCTTCAATTTTCTCACACTACATACCTTTTCTCAGAGTGCAAATTTTCTCCTGTTGACGAAGACGACGCAGAGAATTCCAGACATGACGAATACGACTACCAGCAAAGCATATGTTGTCGACGACCGATAAAGAGCTCCCTGATGTCGCTGAAATTCTGCGATTATCTCCACTGGTTACATATTAATAAGACAGACAACAGCACGGGAAAGTTAGTTTCAATGAGTATGATAGAAGAAATGCTTCTGCCATATTACGCACAAGGTCGCAAACCTTTACACTTGGACTTACTAACACTAGGTGATGATAGTAAAATCATTATAGCACCTATATATATGAGCAGTGACAGGCTGTAGCCAGTAACTCATATAACTTTAATAATAGGTTATCATTTTGCTACAGGGTTTGAAACAAAACAAGACAAACAAACAAGCAAACAAACAAAGATTGTTAATGTGTGTGTGTGTGGGGGGGGGGGGGTAGAATGCAGATGTAAATGGTTGACGGGATATGTTTTGATTTTTTATATGTGTCTATATGTATCTCATTTGCTTTTGATCTTCATTTGGAATTTGTAATATTCCAATATTAATGCAAGTTCCACGGAAACGTTGGTTCATAATGTCCATGCCATCTTTCGAGTTTCGTTGAGAGAATCAACACTGTTTCACAGAATACATTGAAATGACTCACAGGAAGGAGAGGCTTTGAAACAAACTTATTTCCCTGATCACCTGTTTCGGAAACCTGTATAATCCTTAATGTGCTTTTGAGAACCAATTGACATAGGACGACCGTAAGATTTTTCCACACGGCCAATCGTCCCTGCCACCAAAAGGGCTATGTGTTATGTTATGTTTTGGGTTTTTTTGGGTTTTTTTAGATGGCGGTCTCCTCAGCTTTGATTATTGGCGCCGTACTTTCAACTAATGAAGTATGATGATATAATTTGGCCTACTTGTTGGGCGTATATTGCTAACATATGGTTTTGCCACAACTCACCTGACGGGCAGAAGGTCTTGGTTGCAGTAGTGGAACCAAAATCGTTCCATCCCGTACAGGAGACTTCTGTGCCCCCGTTGGCTCGAGGAGTGAAGGCGGTCGACGGCGAGCGGGAGGATGAGAGAGTGACGTTATCGGCTGTGATGAGGAAGGTGTGGATACCTGGTGTCGGTTGGTACCCCTCGTCGATGTGACAGATCACCGTGTAGATTTTCCCGTTGTTCATTCCCACGCGCTCGCTAAATTGAACGTCGATTATGTCCTCTGTTGTGTACAATAATCAAGCAAGAAGGGAATCGCAAAGACGGTAAAAAGAATTCAAAATGAGTAGGCCATAGCAGTGAGATTCTTCACTCAGATAAATCTTAAGAATGTAATTCATTATAAAAGATACCAAACAACCTTCACTACCATTAACCTAGCCTTTTGTCAAGGCTCTCTCGCTGTAATGGGCGAGGGCGACAGCGCGAGGGCCTTTTGAGATCTGCTTCACACATTATTATTCATGACACATGAACCTTACTTAAGTCATATTAACGGGTTCAGGGGCTCGTTTCATAAAACTTGTCATCAGTGATAAGTTGTCATAGATGTTACAAGCTACTGAAATCCTTGTATCTGGTTGGCTGAGAGCAAATTTGTCATAGAAATATGGCAGTTGTCACTGATAGCAAGTTTTATGAAACGGGCCCCCGGTCTACCAGAGGAATGGCGTGCTCCCCACATCCTTCGTCGTGGTGTGTCTGGTGTTCGCATGCCATCAGTAGAGGTCTGTGGCACGTATTCGCCGTATGCAAATTGACAGACACGCTGTGGTCGGTCTTTGGGAACAAAAGTCGGTAATTCAAAGGGCTATTGAAGAAAAGGATGGGAAGCAGACCTCAAAAGACCCTCGCACAAACCCACTCGACTGGGCTCTCTTCACCATACAGCGAAAGGGGCTTAACAAAAGGCAACGAATAACCCGACTTCACTGAATAATTTTATGCATGTCTGTGTATGCACATAGCATTTTTGTTCTTGCTGACAATTTACCTTTGTGACAAATCAATTCGGTAGCGAAGGTTGAGCCGTGTCTGTTACTTGCTTTACATCTAACGTTGATGCACCTGTTAGGCCGAGATTGTAGAACCACGGACGGGTTAGCTGACAATGAGATGGTCTGGCCGTCAACCGAGATTTCGAACGTGTCGATTGGAGGCGTCGGCTGGTCAGGTGCTTCAATGTGGCACTTGATCTCAATGTTTGTGTCAGTACCGTCTCTCTGTTCTTCAAACCTAAGTGACATGATATCGTCTCCTGGAGGATCTACAAAATATGGGAAATAAACATTTATGAAATGTTGATGTGAAATAAGGGTGTACAATTAATATTACAAGGAAAACACATGAAACAATATGAAAGTAAAAGACACGCATAGATACGAAGACATTATTATTATTATTATTATTATTATTATTATTATTATCATTCATTTATTTATTCGGTCATACAATTGCGATATACAGTATAATGTCATGTAGCATACATAGAGGGGTATATATGTATAAAATGTACCGGAGTGACACATGGGCCAGGGCTCACAAAAATAAAATTCTTTATTATTACCCGGGGGCATGTGAGCCCTCATTTGTCACTCCATATCACATAATGAAGATTTTTACATTTTCTACATCTTAACTTCTTCTCAGTACTGTAAAACTGTAAAAGTCCATTTTTTTTGTCCATTTACCTGTTTTGTATGTTCATTGCATAAAACCAATAAAACAATCATTCATGAAGCCTGCTGTATCCTTTGTAAAAGTCTTTGGAGCTTTCAGAATCTCATAAGTTGTAAGATGATACACAACTGCCCTGTCTTTATTTTTGTTTGTTTTTGTTATCATATTTTGCCTGACATGATATTTGCATTACTACCTCTTTCCATATTTATACGACACAGATATTCTAGAAGTTATATTGAACGAATTACACCACAGTTTCTTCAAGTGACAGCAACTGTGTTTTTACCTGAGGGGCAAAACTCTTCCGTGGTCGAAGTGGAGTCAAGAGTGTTTGCTCCGGTACAAGTGACTTCGGTACACCTATTGGGGCGTGTCGAGAGCGTAAATGATGACGAACTCGAGTTCGATACCGACTCATTTCCAACTTTGACGTCATAATTGTGTAGGGGAGGGAACGGTTGATCTGTATCGTTCACGTGACAAGAAATTATGACAATAGCTCGACCATCGTTGTCCAGTCTCTCGTCGAACTCGATGTCGATTAAACCATCCCTCGGCGGATCTGGGTGGAAGTCATGAGAAACATTAACAGAATTGAATTATAATCTCACAACGGGTAATATAAAGTTTGAATTATTCTGGTTATGTCTAATAATTGATCCAAAACATTTGAACTCTTTAATATTTTATAATAAACCATTTGAAAACGTGCAGGGAATTGTTTAAAGCCCCCTCACGCCTGAGCGAATGTAGGTGGACGAAGGGAGACGAATGGGAAAAACGCACTAAATGCGCGCGAATTCAACGATTTCAAATAAAATTGCTTTCAAATCATCCGATTATAAACTAAAGTCAAATATGATTAACGAACGGTAAGCTAAGGATAAATATGACATGCAAAGGATAACGATTTGTCGGTTCACTTCTTTGAGTAAATTGCGGCCGAAGGCGAGCGAAGGGTTGATATGACCCGATAAGACGAACGAGCAATGAGCAATGGTTTGATATGGCGTGCGATTGGAAACGGAGACGAAAGAATAGATCAGGCGTTCTCGTACGTGTGTGTGCGCTCCTCGGGGAGTATAAAAGCGAACAGGTCCGTCCAGATTTCAGTGCGGCCAGAGAAATCATCCATGCAACATGAAAGGAAGAGGCAAAGGCAGAGGGAACGCACGAAAGACTGCATCAACCTCGAAGAAATCCACAACCTCGGAATGCTCACAACCACAGTCTAAAGTGCCGCCTCCTCATGACAGTCCCGCAGAGGCACAATCACAGTCGGCCAGTCCATAGTCACGGTCTCCAACGCCGCCTCTACACCAACATCAAGAGGATGCTGCCAGTAATGCCAGCGGTGATGATGAGGATGGAGATGCTACAAATCAATCAATTTCAGATTTTTGCTTCTACACAAAAGATCATTTGTGTGAAATAAATATCCAACATTATTAATTACTCTTAAAGCACGTTTTTGAAGAAGAAAATGGGTATCAAGCAAAAACTGAATTGCCCCAATTGCTATCATTTTAACGAAAAATAAATATTGAAACAGTAACAATGGAGGTGAGGTGATAACAAATCTGACGTGCCCCTAAATTGTCTCGATCTACCCCCTTTCCCCTACTGTATCATACCTACCACCAACATCGCACCAGACAAATTTGTAGTCACTGTCCACTATAGCCAACAGGATCATACTAAAAAAGCCCTTGTAGTTGTAGTATAGCGAGCCAGACTGAGGAGGCTTTCTGATGGCCACATGCTTGTCGTCAATAGCTGCCACACAGTGGGGAGAATTCCACCGCTTGTAGAATCCACCAGCAAGTTGTCTCCATTCATCAGGGGTTGAAGGGTCTGTTATGATTTCATCTGCATACTCGTCACATATGGCCTGACACACTTCCCTGACCACTACAGATAGGGTGTTTTCAGGCACCCTCCACCCATACTGCATGTCGGAGTACTTGGTGCCAGACACAAGATGACGGAGAGAAGCTGCCAACTTGGGACTTCTTCCAGCGGCTCCTTGTTCCAGGTGTACTGCCTCCTGATTCTTCCTCTGACCCTCTCCAAGATAGATTTCATCGTAAAGTTCAGGGGGCATGCACAGAAATTTCTTGAAAGTCGAAGGGTCTTCTCTTCGGAGCTCAACCAACAGCTGGTCGTAGATTCCAAAAGCCCTTCTTCCATGTCTTCTGGCAGGGTTCAGCCACGTCCTTCTCCAGATACGACGTCATCTGAAGCCTCGTCTCCATCTGAAGCGGCCTCTGATGAACTGGTGTAGGTTCAGCTGCTGATATACATAACTTCATTCTCAGCCATTGCCAGTAAATACTGGACTCTGAGGCGGGCTGCATCTTCCATTTTTCTGAAGAAACTTTGAAACTTTCGGGTGGAAGGATTATATATGAGTAGCGTGATGAGTGGCTGGTCACAGAGAGCAGCTCAGCATTCGCCAATTTTTTCGTCGGGTCATTCGCTCGAATTCGTATCACTTCGCAATACATAGTTTGTCATAGTATCTCTTAGACTTGCCTTCGTGCATGCATCGCTATTCAAATTTAGTAAAAGTCAATCTTGGTTTCCCTTCGCATAGAAGATGGCAAGCGAAAATACGTTTGTCATAGTATACTCGTTTCTATGCGCAAGTCATATTTAGTCATCGTGTTGCTTCGTTTAGGGTTCTTTCGGGATCGGTCCACCTTGGCAAAAGCGCGATGAGGGACTATGCGTGACAATAGCAGACTAAATAAGAGATGCAAATGACAGACGATTTTTCACTTCGCCGGGAAATTTTAAACATGTTCAAAAATCCCGTGCGAAATCGAATAATCGCAACTGTTAGTTCAGAAGGTGTACGAACCCAAACACGAAGGGTAAATATGATTTACTATCAACTGCCATTGAAAACGATTTTTCCAAAAATGCCTTTCGCCAGCCATCGCAAGTCATATTTCAGGCAATTCGCTCAGGTGTGAGGGGGCCTTTAAGCCATTACGTAACGTGCATATTGTGAATATCAAAAGGAACGACAGTTTGGTGAGAAAGTAGACCAATTATATTTGATTCAATTATGTGTCTTTGCTGTCTCTCTGCATGTTCTATAAGATTATTCTGACAAGAAACATTTTCCATTGTATATAACACATAATATACACAGTGTTACAATGAATGTGGTAATTCAAAAGAACATTTTCGCTTTCACCTAATTCACTGCAGAAGTAGATATTCCTGTAATTGAGAGGTCACTTCGTGCTTGTTTATCATGTTTAAATTCAATTGTATTCGATGGCTACTTTAACTTAGGCATGCAATCTGTATTATGTTTATGTGTCTCTGCCTATAAAAATGTGCGTGTAATCAAATGATCAGACCTTCTACCTGCTATTATGAATGTCACTCCTTCACGAGTTTATTGGCCAGTACAAATGTTGCTTTCACCCTACCCCTGCAACTGGTAATTTTAGCATATGCACTAGGAATTTAGTTAGAGCGGTACCGAAAAGGTTATGTAGAGTGTAAATTAGCCATTGAAAGGATTTTCACAACAATCATGAACAGTTAGATAGAGATCGTTTACTCACTGGTAGGACAGTATCTACGTGTACGCATTGTTAATCCCTGGCCGTTGTTTCCAATGCAAGTTATATTTGAGCACGTGTCGGGCCGAGGTGAAAGGACCACAGTTTTCGAGGCAGACACCGATTCTTCATCCTTCTTGATAGCGTACGTGTGGATGGGGGGAAAAGGTTGGTCCTCCGGACTGACGTTACATGTTATGCTGAGGTCGATTTGTCCTTCACCTTGTACGCGATCACCAAGCTCCTCGAGAACGACTGATATGGCATCTGTCGCTGGAGACGCTGTTGAGAACCATGTATCGAAAGTGTATGTATCAGATGTGAAATACGATATGTCGAAGAACACAATAAAACGAGCAGATTTGAGCATTGCCGTCAACAATTTCTCGAGCCCGAGAAAGTAATGAAATTACTTTTCTTAATATTTTATTTTCATACAGCTTGTTATAAGAGTAATCCCTTTCAGTGCACGTTCTGTTCACAATGTGTGAATATTGGAAGTAAAAATTACTTCTGATCTGTGAATTAAATTTCAAAACTCAGAATTTTTAAACACAGAATAATCGGCCTACAGGAAACTCATACCAAATGTTTGACAATCTATGATACTCTCTTCAAAGGTAAATTCTACTTTGCCTATGCGTTACCTTGAGTTCAAAGGAATCGGTAAAACAACAACAAATCCTCTTAAAATCTTTTGTGAAAGTCAAGATATTTTGAATTTCTTTTTTTTTTTCATTATTTCAGTAATATGGTTCACATTTAGATTTATATCACCATTTGTTGTACTGGCGATAATTATCAAAATTTCCTTTTTGAAATGAGAAAAACAATCGTAATTATCATCGTTCACTTCATTATCTATATTAACCATAATCTTCTAGAGTTCACGTGGCTTCCTACAAGAATGACTGTTTGAACATCATAATTATGCATGCACAAGCAGTTGAATTGGATGTAAGTGTGCATCATCAATGTCTCAATGTCTCAAGTTTCTAAAGTTTTGAGTAGATGTTAAAGAATTTACGTCAACAAAGAAGAAGAAGAAGAAGAAGAAGAAGAAGAAGAGAAAGAGAGAAAGAATCTATTGCTACCTTTGGGACAGTAGATGGCGCTACTCGTTGTATCTCCAAGTCCGTTGCTTGCCGTACATGAAACTTCGATGCACCAGCGAGGAGGCGGAGAAAGGCGAGCACGCGGGGAAGACGATTGGGAGAGAGTGATATTGTCAGCTTCGATGACGTATGAATTGATTGCCGGGTGCGGTTGGTCGTGAGAAATCACGTGACATTCTATCTCCACAGTATTTCCTTGATCTTGGAACTTGATTGTTATGATGTCATCCACAGGACCATCTGTGCGAAGACATTGTAGTCATAATGTGTGAGGACAGTTTATGCATAGGGTAGTCCATTGTGGTTGTACGTTCTTCATATAGTATATGCATTCTGCAAATCACAATCCTGAGCCAAGTCTGTCTTGAATCAGCGACAAAATGACCCGCATAGTTTTGGTGATGTCACCTGAGTGAACTAGAATTCGATTTTTTGAAATATTAATTTACTCATGTTGTCTTTTTTTTAGTTTTGATGTCCAATTATGCAAGCTAAGCTACAATAAACATGCTGAAGAGGAAATTTTGAAGGATTTAGTTCTTGTTCAAATATATATAATAGTCGTTTTTTTAATACACGAATCTCGAATGATCTTAACTCGGATTAAACTTGAATTCCTTGTATGTCGCTATGATATCACTATATTATGGCATAATAGTGAATTTATTCAGTAATTTTTAAGCTGTTCGATGTTCCACCTAAAAGCGAAGGGTTAACTCCATGGTAGTGAAATGCCAGATTGCTTACCGACACGGAGAACGGGCCGGTTCTCATTGTAGTAATTAGCATTGCGACGGAAAGTGTTTTACAACTATAAACATATCTTATATATAGCCTTTTAAGCCTGACAACCTGTTTTGGATCACAATGTAAACTCGTTACATGCCTGACAAAATATCCCCTCTATACAAGATGATCTATCATATTTTAAGATGTTTTGAAGGACTCGTGGACTTCTTGGTATATTTTTATTTGTTCTTAAGTCATATGTGTTCTAAATGATGGATCTCAGGTAACGATTTTATTAGTTGTAAAAGCTTACGAAGAAAATTACGAGGGTAATTTTTTTATGGGTTTAAATGTCAGGAATAAAAGTGTCTTGGATGAAAATGGCGGCGGTGAAAATAGCACGGGAAAATTGTCGTTGGAGAGGGTGGGAGGGATGAAAATGTCAAATTAAAAGAAGTGCACAAAAAATATAAGCTTTTCGAGATAACTTAGCATGCACCCCGTGATTCTAGCAAAAAACATACTTCTGTTATAATTATTAATTTACAAGTTTTGAAAAAAAAAGTACATGTTCTGCAAAAAGCACACAAGCATGACTTGTGTGGATGGCTTCGGTCACATAAAATGCAGCTATCCAAAGGGTACTTGATGTATGACTTTAGACTGAGGACAGGATGGATAAACATTAATTTGGGGGTATGCATTTCGCTTTCAATAAGTACCATGATTTCCTCTTTGCCTCTCTTTTCCCTATACGTAAATTTCAGCAATGATCGTTCCAATGTAATCTTAGCAAAAAAAGAATATTTTCACGTTTATAACTTTTATTGTTCGCACTCTTAATCTATTGTTCACTGCATAAACATTTGCTGTACAAATATATCTCTATAGATAGTTTTATTATTATATGTTATATATTATATATATATAATTTATTACAACATACGACATGTATACATGCATCGTTAATATATCGGCTGCATATTGAAGGTCAGAAGAAAAAAATTAAATGCGAAACAGATATATTAATTTTAACAATATTTGAAATTCAAGCCGCTGAAAAATAGATTAAATTGTTAAGATAATTATGTGATATGTTTGTTACCTTCAAAGTAATTGAAGTTATGAAACGAGTGCTCTATCATTGAAAATATTTTTCTCTTTTTGACGATGACCTCACTTTACTAAATTGAAAATGGCGTTTGTGTGCGTTTGCATGGAGATCTTCAAATATAGTTAATGTTTTTTTGCCAACGTATACATGCATGTGCTTAACATACACAAAACCTCAATATCAAGATGTAGACCTCACTTTCACAAAAATTTCACATACATTATGTTTTGTATTTTACTTTCACATAAGAAATTGGTGAAAAACACTTACACCCCTCAAACACGTAAACAAGGAAATCCATTATAAACTAAATAAACTTCAAAAGAAAGAGAAAAATATTCCATACAGAATTTTAGTAAAAGGAAATATCTTACATAAATGAAATCAGTCATTTAGTCCACGAAATTATCATTTTGTATTAAACGAAATCGTCATATTCCGTCAAAGAAATGACTGATTTCGTAACGAAATATTCCGTGCGGACACTTGGTGCCGAATGGTCTTTGTCCATGGTTTAAACGATGGACAAAATTGTACCACCTTCGTGAATTCGGGCCTTTGTATCGACAAAGAAAAACTAATCGTCATAAGTGCGTGGCAAATTCGGAGTTTTCCAATTTTTAGTAATAGTAGGCGTACAGTATCAATTCGATTTGATTTCATGATGATCAAAACAATGTTAATATATCACATAAATGTATCAATAGCATAGTTGTGCACGTGTTCATATATATAATAGGGAGCTTAAGATTTTGACACGCGGACGTTTGAGACGACGAATGCGCTGGACGTTCTCCTCTCCCTGCGTCGTGTGGAAAAATAGCTTTAAGGCCACCGCACACTACACGATCAGACTGGTCTTAGAGTCTTAAGCCAAGCTGGGTCTTAAGACCAGTCGTACGACCGGACACCGCACACTATACGACCCGACTGTAAAGCGCGCGCAGTGCGCACTGCGTGCACTTGCATTTTTCTGCATTGTGAATGGCTGAAAGCCTACGACCAGTCGTAGAAATTCAACATGTCAAATCTCTACGACTGGCGCTAAGTCCCAGTCGTACGACTAGAAAATGGCAAGACTGTGACGTCACACTTCTAGTCTTAAAGTCTTAAGACCGGTGAATGGGGGCAAAATCGTGCAGTGTGCGGCGGGCTTTAGATTACGCTGGGACGCAACGTATGAAAAATACAATCGCGCCCCCATATGATCGGTGCATGAAGTAGCTCTCTACGTTGCAAACTGTGCGGACGTAAAAATAGGCCAGTACGCGTAGTGAAAAACTCAGGCGACGCAAGCTAAAAATAGATTGACTTTAAGTGCGCTACTGCGCACGCTCAGAACATGTTTTTTTTTTTTCCTTTGAACGTCCGCGCGTCTAAAATCGAAAGCTCCCTATTATGGCCGTTTGATATCAATTTCATATGTGACTCTGCACTTTAAACAAACAAAAAGTCGCCAGACATGAATTTTTAGTTAAGACCATATTCTGAAAGAGCATACTTTAAGCTTTAAAATGATGTATAACTCTAACCAAATGGACTCTCCTAACCTATCTAAATATTGGAAAGAAAGCACAAACTCAGGAAAAGCGTGAACTGAGAAAAGAGGCTCTGAAGTACAGTGTCTACTCATAAGCGCTTAATCTTTTACCAAACCGTGCTGGCTGTGCGATGAATGGGACAAAAAACAGGAAGTAAACCACGAGAGTAACAACAATGAAGGGATTATCAGATTAAACTGAAATTAGGCATGCCTCATTAACACATTCTGTCCATAATTAATGCCAATTTTCAAGCAGTAGCGCTATCCATTAGAGTTGAAAGTGAAGAGTGTGGACATGGTTTTTCAGAAATGAAAAAGGGATTCTAAAGACACACCTAATCACACTATTCTACCAAAAATGTTCGAGATAAACTACTAAAAAAAAACCACACTTTCCTGCCAGTTTTATGATACCAAATTTTAGCATAATGTAAAAGAAGACCCGTCTTTCAGAAAATATGAAAAAGTCAAGTTCGGCTAGGTTGACCCATTTCACTTATTTTCAGTCCTCACGCAAAATCAGTGTGTGCGACTTATATGTTCGTTTTGAGGTGCACGGTCACATATACGAATTTGTAGTTACTTAATTGTAATATTAGAATATGCCTTTGACCTGCTAGTCCGAATGATTATCGTTTCTTTGTAATTTTGTACGATTTTTGATATGGAAAATAGAATGATATTATAAGTTTAAGAAATGTATTCTTTTGAGAAAAATTTCCAATTCAAATCTAATGACAGTTAACGTGACTAAAAATAACAATACCTATTCACCTCTTTCGCTATGAGGACAATACCACCTTGATACTGTCGTTTTAGAATTTGTGGAAGCTCACTTTTACCCCAAGATATTTGTACTACCTGCAGACGTTAGTGTCAATGATACGTCTTCCTTGTATACAAATGATGCACAGGATAGAGTGCGTTAGTGAAGGTGCGGCGCACTCTCGGGTATTTACAATGTAGTGCAACATGCACTCGGCCTCGCCTCGTGCATGTTTCACAATTGTAAATACCCTCGAGTGCGCTACATCTCCACTAACGCCATGAAATAATCCTGTGCATCATTTGTTTTATGAAATGGGTCGAAAACTAACAGCATTTTCCACGTACCTCTGTGGGTCAATACCAGTCAGCTACATGTAGCACTCGCTCAGAGTCAAGATGTCCGAAGATGTTCGTCCCAGACATTTACGCACGTCGCACTCGGAAATCCCGCACATATAAGTACTGTACGTATAAGAGTATACGTACGCCACACATGTTATGCACACAAGAAAAGCCGGCCGGCAGCCCGAACTAGAAGTTGCTTACAGGATTGACAGCGCGTATAGTAGCGCGCGACGCACTTGTAACAACGGATTGAGTGCGCACTGCTAGTGTAAACATTGTGACGTCAGGCCGTGCATGTTACTGAGAAATTAATGCACGAACACGTGACTCATTTCAGCGCTTCCAACTGGCTACATTCTTGAACCCATTTTATAATAATAGTTATCACGATGATTTTAATAATGAGACTAACTTACAGTCCAAGGTCATTGCACATTACTTTTTTTCTCGAACGTCCTGAAAGTCCATAACTCAATAGTTCCATAATTCCAAAAATCCGTAAAATTATAATTCTACGACATCGGCATCGACATAGTTGTAAGTGTGTGTGTGTGTGTGTGTGTGTGTGTGTATGTGTGTGTTAACGATGAAAGGCTTGGAGGCAGATAGAAATCTTTTGTATTTGTACTCACGTCTAACGTTTAAGACAGATGAATCTGCAGTACCGGAAATCACGCACTGAAGAATCTTCCCGTGATTGGTAGAGGAAGGAGTGAAGGTCAAGTCACTTTCGATGTCGTAGTATCGATAATATACGTAGCAACGCGAATCACAATAATATAAGCACTCCATTAAGGTTCGCAGTTGGTCTTCAGTTTACTTAACATACACTGTATGTCAGCGACGTTATATCTATGGGAGCGTTTTACCACAACCTGTCTTTATTGTTTTTGGGCATTGTGTGAAGAGGGATAGCTAAATCAGTTATATTTACCATTTGCATTTTCGTACATCATAGTCGGTAAGTCAGCTGATTGCTTGAAGCTTCCACATGCATTAATTGCCTACAATGTAGACTGTTACAAGAACCGTTGAAATTAATGTTAGACTATAAAACAAATACAAGTTTATCAGTGTAAAGTCTTTATTTGCAGGAAATTTGGCATTAGAAAGCCCAGAAACACTTCAAATCTATACATATCATTAAGCTACCAGTGGTAATTAATCAGTTTTCAAAGACAGTTATGGAAAAAAGAAAAAAAAAAGACTAATAGATATCACACTTCCATTGAGTGACATTTGTTATCACGTGTTGATGCAAAATTTTTGGAAGAAAATCAGCCCCAGATTTTCTGACACTTTCGATCATGCTCAGTAGAAGTTGGACATTTAAGTGTTTCTTGAGTAGTGATTTGTGATCTTCTCCTCCATGGACTACCGTAGGGAACGTTATGAGATATTTCATAGGGAATAAAGTATTTTTGCGGATAATCTATGATATCGTAGATAGGTCGCTACACAAGTCTCAACATCTTCCTTCACATTGACATCAACGGCACGAGAACAGTCTTGTCATGATTCTTGTCATATTGTAACATTTAACTTCTTTTCAACCACAAAAATACCACTGTCAAGTTCTGAGAAGGAAATTCTTGTCTCCAATTCAGGAAATTCAGCCGTGAAACCAATCCATGTAGCTATAACACGGGTTTGACGATGGACATTTAACAATGTTTTTCAACACGACCAAAGTTCACTTCCGTCGCACCGTCTCAACAAAGGTAAGAAAATGAGACATTATCTAGGATATTTCATACTATGATTTTGTATAACATAATGCCTTTCATAGAGAGAGAAAGGACGAATATATAATATATTCAATAGTACGAATCGATCCATCACAGTTTGATCGGAATTGTTATTTCAATATTCTTACAGAGGGCACAAAAGCGTGCATGCAGACTTCATATTCAGGAACCATAATCTTCCGAAAATCGCAGCAAATGACTCTTTGGAATGAAATCTTGTTTTTCAAGGAAACCATAATGACAGATGAACAAATTTAAACCAGTCTGCACAATTCATGATTTTGTCGAGGATGTACTATAATATGTAGATAGGATGGTCGATGAGGTGTTCTCAGTTTCTTCCATCTGTTGTCACTACGTAGGAATGTGTTTCTACGTTAAATCCTCCCACCTATCATGTAATTCATTGTTTTTACGGATGCATTTATGTTCTTTTGGTAGATACATCTGTCTTGTTTGTTCAACATGTGAAGAAAACTGGCAAGGATGTGGTTTTATGTGATTTCTTCCAAGTTACTCTCGCCATTTCAGTATCAATTTTATACAGCAGAAAGATGACTTCCGTCCCCATGTCGGAAGTTTGGACACTCTACTGCAAGAACAGCACGAATTACTGACATAGTTTCATGTTTGACATTATATATCTATGCCACTGCAGTGGAAGCAGTGCTTAAAAGGCACAATTCAGAAATGATTTGCTCACAGCTACACAGTTTGTAGGAGGTCACTGTATGAAAATACGGGAAGAAATGTTCTGTCAAATACTAATCAGAAATTAATTGCTCTTGCTTAACAATGCTTTTAATCGATCAAACCTTGCATAATCCAAGAATATATGATAAAAATCAGTGCCCAGTATCACGCTCGAACTCGCAAAGTCACGTATGTTAAAATCACAAATATTCTATATCCTTAGAGTGTACGCTGACATATCTGGTAATGTCTTCCTCCGAGTGGTTTTATTCGTTCACGGTAAGTTCTCCATAAAATAATTGAAAGGTATAGACACTGAAAATAGGATTACGTCGGAAACTGCAATTTGAAGAATATACATATATTCTTGTATCTTTCCTGATAGTTGTATGGGCATATCTCTTTTTTAAACGTGGGGAAATCGAACGTTAATCAACGTACGCACCATCTGGGGTAAAGGCCACTTCCGTCTTAGGAACATTTTTGACACTAACGGCTTCACACACTTCTTCCTTGTTTAAAATGTATAAGATATATATACGTAGATACTCTGGTATTCTATGCAAATTATCTGAGAAGTTACAATATTTGCGATCTTTATGGTGAATTTCACAACTTCTGACTTGATATGAAATAGCGAAGTACAGTATAAAATATAGAAAATTATACAATTAATCTATCTACTTGGATACACAACGTTCCCATTGAAATTGAATCAATAGAAATGATAATGTAGTCATAAAGTTGATTTTGATGAGGTACCGACATGTTTTATGAACAAGATAGCAGGAAAAAACTCCTAAAAAATACATATTTTGTCTACCACAACTGATGCCACATCAGAGTAATGCGTTGCACTAGAATCTGCGGGCAGAAATTCGTGAATTTTAAGCAGCGTTGTCGGCAGTCTCTCTCATAAACCGTAAGGTCCACACATATTTGCAAACTAGTGACTTGTTTTGCCGAGTCATGCTATTTGATTCATGCATGTTTAGATATCCTGGAATTTTTTCATCTTTATATTGTGGTCACACTATTAAGAAGTATATGCACCACCGTGCCAGCCCCATCTCTTGTCTTGTCTGTCTTGTGTACTCGTTGTATCAACCCCGTTTGTAATCTGGACTCCATCCAAGTACCATTTTGCTGTCTGAGTGTTATACACAGCATCAGCGGTACACCTCGCAGTGATTTCTTGACCAGATGTCAGTTCACTCGGTACAGTCAGAGTCACGGCATCTAGGGGTAGGAAGATAGAAGAGAAAAAACGAAATCAATTCGATGTATGCACAACCACAACAGGCAAATACAAAGTAAAGAACAAAATAAACTAAAGAAACAAACTATATAAAAAAGACAACTCCATAATACGCAACCTCTTCTCACCAAAGGTGACATTTTTGAAATCATCTTTTTCTTCGTTTGTGTTTTTCTTTTTTGCTGTTACTCTACGAACTTTAACGATATCTTTCAGCATCAAAGCATGAGTAAAGTAACGTGTTATACGGATAACATGGTTCATATGTAGTAAAATGAAATTTCAAAAGGAAGCGCATTATAGACGAATACTGTCATTAGTAGGGAAACTTTTTTTTTCTGACTCACAGAAAAAAATCGTTCAATTGATGAAGTCTTCTTCTCCCTCTTTCCCTCTTATTTTCATTATAGTTTCTGTTCTCAAGCTTAAGTGTTCGGATATAGAATTATGGACGAGGGATATTTAAAGGAAAACTCACCAGAGACACGCAAGGACACCATGAAGATTGCAACTAGACGTATTGGCAAGTCCATCGTGGTTGCGATATGAAACGACGATCCGGAAACACGTATTTAGTCCTGGAAAAAGATCGAAAAGGTTATAAACACACAACATGAAAATGATATTGTAATATGCAAGGGAGAAATAATTGATTTACGGCCTTATAAAGCTCTGTCATGCAATAGTGTTTACAAAATTGTTTTTCAACAGACTCAATAAACTTATTTAACTATGATAGGCTAAATTGTAGCCCAGTAATCCACAAAGAACAATGCATCATTTTATTTCAAGTTTAGAATAACGCATGAAATACATAAACCATTGACTGGTTACCCGGAAATAAGGAGAAGATGAACATGCGTTCGTGTTCGGGATAACGACTGATTTGCAGCGGCCAGTCAATTTTATAGAGAATATATGGCTAAGCAACTGCACGTCCCTCTGCATGATTGTAACGCATGCGCAGTAGTGTAAAAAAAGCGCAGCTTATGAGAAACGGAAATTTGAGAGCTGGAATGAGCTGAAATTACACTACAGGCTTCGTCAAATGATCTCTCGTAGAGTTTCCTTCCTCAATATAAAATCTGATAGGTTTTGATGTCCCTGAGGCCTATCATTTCAAATACATCGTTGCAGCGTATATAAATGTGTACACCAGCAAAACTTGGATTCATCTGTTCAATTTGGGATAGTCGAAAAAAAATCATACATAAAACGATAATAGGATAATTGGGAATACTCATAGATGTACGCTATACAATGTACATATATTACACACACACACACACACACACACACACACACACACACACACACACACACACACACACACATACAGAAGTACATACATCTTGTTTGACTTCGTCTTAATATCAGTAGGTGCGATGGAATCATCCATTCAGATTTGTGCAAGGCCTTCAAATTTTTTGACCGGCCAAATTCAGCTGTTTTTCAGCGTCCATGTCACCGTCAGGAGTTAATGCATACATCGAGCTAATGAAGACATGGAAAGTAACATTCAGGATCTGGTCTCGTGTCCATAAAAGACAAGCAAAGTGTGTTTGTATTGGCGAGGATCATTGTTTCTCTTTCCGTTTCCTCATGACTCTCTTACCATTCGGTCTCACGAAAACATCTCAACAGAGACATGTTAACAGGAATCAAATTCCTGAATTTCTTCCCAGTAAAGCAAAGCAGATGCGTCATGAAGTTCAAGTATCCATCAGTGAGCTTTAGATCTGCGACGGGAACGCTAAGATGACGCCTCCTCCCGGGTTGGACAGTGGAAACAGCTGTCTCGCGCGGGGCAGAACACGATTTTTGCTTAATGGCGTCGTCTTAGCGTTCGCATCACAGATCTAAAGATCGAGTCTTAATAACGAGAATTCCTGTGTGTGAATATATTTCAATTTTCACGCGGTAAATGTACCAGATCTTGGATGTGTAGTGTCACTACAGACAAAATCATTCTAACTGTATCAAAATACATGAGGTGAAAATAAGGTTCGTTCGCACAATCGCGTCAACCAGTGAGAAATAACAGACAAACTGTCTTCCTACTCATCTAAGTAGCGTGTAAATATGTTTGGAATAGCCGAGCTGTATGAAGGACAATATCGTTTCATATGGAAATACGAAGGATATGCAATCATGCTCGAGATTTTAGACACAATTCCCGCACTGCTTCTTCACAGACGCTTCTACTGAAGGCACTATAGGACTCTGTAGAAAAAAAAACAAAACCCATCAACAACAAATACTTAATCGGTTGATATCTTTCGTGTACCGGTAAAACCCATTCAAGTGTGATTTAAAGGGCGACTCCACATATTCTTCTAATTTAGAACTAGATTAAAAATGAAGATACTGACAGAGATACCACTGAACAAAAATTGGTCTTAAATGATTCAGAAATTTAAAGTTTCATATCGGTCGAAACATCACTTGAAAATTAACTGACGTGGTGATATCATGAAGTCACAAGTCCCCTGTATCACTGGTTCGTAAACACCAATGCCATAAAAAGGAGAGTTTGAGCTTGGTGCATTACGGAAGTATATCACTTATATCTTATTTTGTCTTTAAAGGGATGGTGCAGTATTGGTGGAGATGAGAATTGGGCTTTTAACTTTTTGCAAGATACCAAGAAACACTTATGAATGTATACAGTGCATACCATTTTAGGAGGAATTCAAAGTTTATTCGATGAAAATCGGGTTTGGAATGACTGAAACATCAAAAAACAAAGTAAGACAAAGCGATCGTAATAAAGTGTGGGTCCCACACTTTACTAGAATCGCTCTGTTTTGGATATCTCAGCCATTTCATAACCAATTTTCATCAAATAAACATTGAATTCCTTGTAGAATTACATGCTCTTTCATATTTCACCAGAGGTTTCTCATTATCTCACCAAAAATGTTAGAAACCTGAAATTAGGTCTCAACCAAAACTATACGATCCCTTTAAGGTCTCGTTTTCTGCACTTATTACAAAGAGACACTCTGACCTACCAATTGCCTTTACACCTGTTTACTTGAGTAGGACGCACTTGTAACACGTTCGGAAGATATGCTGAATTAACACTGTTTATTATTAGTCAATTTACAGTCTAATTAAGTATAGAAGTTATAATATTTGATTGTATAACACATACAAATTATTTTCCCCTAACATTTCTGTTTCATGTAGAGCCTTTATTCGTCCATCTGTCCAGTAATATACAGTACGAGAATCTTACTCTCATTGTCACATTGGAACTTTATATTCTCCTTCGCAGGTCGTCAAAAGAGACCAAGTCGTTTGAGGAACCAGCCATCCAGCCCCACAACTCCGCCCCATCTGCCTTCAGGAAAGTCCAGCAATAAGATATGTAATACCCCACTCAAGGTGTCGTGCCCTGCTAAACTTGTGTGTAGATATAGGTTCAGACTGGAAACTGTACTAACGTTGTTCGCAGCCGCTGCGATGGTAGATTTCATACATTAGCTCCTATAGCCGGAGACTTTCTCAGATTGTGAGATGATTGATAAAAGCAAATAAAAAGGGCTTCTAAAAATGTAACGTTTTTCTTTTTTTTTTTTTGTTAGACATAATGTGTAAAATAATAGTGAGGAATAATCACACATGTTATAGAGTCATCGTCTCAACACAGTGTACTGTTTTGTAAAATATGTACAATATTAAGTTTTTTTTTAATTATTTTCATTATTGTTATGATATATTATCATCCCAGCTTAGGTGATGGCAATATAATCGATATAGCAAGTTATGGAAAGATGACGGATGAATGGATTAATGGTAATAATCATATTTTCAGCACTGATTATTACTGGATTTCCGTTTTGATAATAAATTTGAGATCAAGTTATTTCATGTCAACTCAATCACAGGCATGACAAGTTGTTTTTATCATCGGCAGAGACAAAGACAAAGACGCAAAACTACACAAAAAAATACTACAATACAAACGGTGTACAATCAACATTCTATTTATTTTTCCCCCACTGGTATGATCTAGAGCGTACCCTAAGCTTCATAGGGGAAAGATCAATCGTTAAAAAAGGAGAAAATCTCCTAAATTTCCAAGAAAGCAATGAATTCTGCTCATGTTCAGAGAATGTCATAAATTAATGTTCGGGATGGAAATAGTATGGTCATAAAACAATACATTTTCAGAGAAACCTTGATGAAAGTAAGTAAATTAATCAAATAATGATGAGAACTACAGCTGTTTCAAAAGGTATGGTACTATTCTATGAAATAAATTCTTCGAGTAGCATTTCTGGACAGGATGAGGAACATTAAAGTATTGATTGGCCGATGCTTATCACGCTTACGTACAACGTCCTCATTTTGAAATATGCTTTCCTCTAGCTCTTTCACACTTCCCTTTATGTTGTAGATATTCCATTTTTTCTTGCTTTTTGTACCCATTGTTAGTTTCTATTTTCTATTAATTTATTCATTATTAGAGTGCCTTTATCTTTTCTCAATCTTGAAATAAGATTTCTTTTTGGGTCCTTACCTGTAATTTCCAACAACCAATATTTCAGCAAACACCAATTGTAATCACATATATACATACATAAATACATACAAAATATTGATTTTGTATAATTATATATATATATATATATATATGAAAAGTTTTATTGCAAAATGAGCTAAGCACCACTTTTAATCATTTCAAAGTATGAAACATATCATGACTTATAAAACAAAATTAAACCTGTCCAGTAATACCTTACTTGTGTCATGATGTTCTAGAAGTTATGATTAAAGATATCCTGTATTTTCTTACTATTTTCTTTGTTAGTTTCCAGCTTTAATCACAAATATCTCAACTAAACAAGAATGGAGTTACCTCGTTTTGCGATAAAACCCTTCATATATATATAATATATATATATACATACATATATATATATATACATATATATATATATATATATATATATATATATATATATTATATCGTTTTCAAGTAGGTTTTGTCGGTTTTGATTCGTTACAAATGGAACTTTTATCTATGTCAAACAGTCAAGTTTGTTATTGTCACTAGAAAACGAAGTTAAGAAAAAATACCACAGTGTAAGTTTCCTTTTTTTATACTGTTTATTGGAGTTGCTTAATTCTTCTTCCGGAACTTGTACATTCAAGAAAAATGAATTCGTGTTTTTTTTTTCTGAAAAAAAGCTATCAAATCCCTAGTACATTCTACGTGTAGTTATGCAAATCAAAGAAATAAACAGAGCTTTCAGGTGTCGTCAAATCTGTGAAATTAGAAAGTTTTGGAATTTATTAGTTTCAAATATATACTCGCATAACACTGAAGACAGTTGCAACCACGTACGCACATTTTGCAACTTAAATAAGGAGGTGATGTTGATCAAACCTTTAATACCTGCTAATACATTCAGCAGAATTCCTCTTACATTCAAATTACAAAGATCAAGACTGTCATACTTCGCTTCGAATTCTTGGCCTGTGGTGTTTAACCGACAATAATGATTTTAAGGCCGCAATGGTACGGTCATGGTTTATTAATTGTTGGCTGACAATCTACTTTAAGGAGCACAGTAGATTTATGAAGTACACATAATTATCCCGTCACTTAAATTGCACATCTTACCAGTTACTACGATACCTAGAAACGTTGCAGATATCAACAATTTCATAGGTCGATGTGAGATGATACGGCTGAGAAAATATGATTTTCAAACTGGTTTAGAAATCAAGAAGTGATATCTTGCTTACTTTCGAAGTTTATGGATTCTTAGAAATTCTAGTTGAGTGTTTAAAAAGTTTTCGAGTCAGAAAAAAAAGCAAATTACAAGAGCATGAAAGAAATCTCCTACGGCTTTATCGGGTTCGCCCATGGTGACGGGTAACAATAATGAATGCGATTAATTATTGTGAGGTAACTGACGATCGAGACTTAATTGTTCACGGGTAACAATATTCTGCAGCTCATTTAAATGTTCAGACAAAAACAGCGACAGATATTATTGAACTTTGCTGTAGGCCTACTGACTTTCACTCCGAACAAACGTCAGTAGACTTTATGGTAAAAATACCCATCATTATTCATCAATTATCTAAATTGATGTGGCTTACTGTATTGTAAATAATGCATAATGGACGTGCGTATATTATGTTTAATGAATTACATATGAGCAGCAGAAAATAAAAGAACCAATGGAGTGTTGGTTTTTCTGTCTCATAGCTATCATGAACAACTGTACATATGCTGGCACGCACACTCACACACACATGCAAATACGTGTACATACAAATGAGGAATACATTTCTTTTTCAATAAACGAAGAAGTTGATGCCTGAAAGTTATGTCCGTTGAGAAAACGTCAGAAGCAGAACAGATCTTTGAATCCCCTTCTGGATGCAATTCAGATGCAAGTATGTCCGTTTAGCGGCTGAAATTATGCAACTGAAAGGAAAGATTGAGAAAGAAAAATGGTCAAAATATGCCGTTCGTCGAATATTCAAGAAGCGAGTACGACATACAGGTAGATAATGCATATCGTTGAATACAATTAAAACATCATAAGCCTATCTATGTCTTCATAGGGTGTTAATCTGTGCTGTCTTCAAAAGCAAATGCCCCGGTAATGCATAGTACCGAATTACTTCATTGGTATAGAGTGCCCAAATGTATATTCATAACAGGTGCTTTTGATTTAATATCCCGAAGTTAACATTACGTGATATCATCGTGGACATTGAGCATCAGAGAAGATTAACTTGCAACCCTAGGAAAATTTGTTTTTTTAGCAGGAATAGTGGTTAACCCTAGTTCCTAAATATCCTGTCCCTAAAATTACTGTATATAGATAAAAGTAATCAATTTGATGGCTTCTCCTTAAAAACCACAGGTTTATGTATTTTTGGTTATGTTTGTCAGTTTTCTCACACTACATACCTCTTCTCCGAGTGCAAATTTTCTTCTGTTGACGAAGACGACGCAGAGAATTCCAGACATGACGAACACGACTACCAGCAAAGCATATGTTGTCGACGACCGATAAAGAGCTCCTTGATGTCGCTGAAATTCTGCGATTATCTCCACTGGTTACATATCAATGAGACATACAGCAGCACGGGAAAGTTAGTTTGAATGAGTATGATAGAAGAAATGCTTCTGCCATATTACGCACAATGTCGCAAACCATTACACTTGGACATACTAACACTAGATGATGATAGTAAAATCATTCTAGCACCTATATAAATGAGCAGTGACAGGCTGTAGCTGGTAACTCATATAACTTTAATAATAGGTTATCAGTTTGCTACAGGGTTTGAAACAAAACAAAACAAACAAACAAGCAAACTATAATGTAGATGTACATGATTGACGGGATATGTTTTGATTTTTTTGTGTGTGTATACATATATACCTTATGTGCTTTTGTTCTTCATTCAGAATTTGTAATATTCCAATATTAATGCACGTTCCACGGACACGTTGGTTCATAATGTCCATGCCATCTTTAGAGTTTCGTTGACAGTAGAAACACTGTTTCACAGAATACATTTAAATGGCTCAGAGAAAGGAGAAGTCTTGAAACAAACTTATCTCCCTGATCACCTGTTTCGGAAACCTGTATAATCCTTAATGTGCTTTTGAATACCGATTGACACAGGACACCCCCTAGATTTGTTCACGCGGCCAAACGCCCCCGCCACCAAAAAGGCTACATGTTATGTTGTTTTTGGGTTTTTTTTAGATGGTGGTCTCTTCAACTTTGATTTTTGATGCCATACTTTCAACTAATGAAGTATTATGATACAATTTGGCCTACTTGTTGGGCGTATATTGCTAACATGATTATGGTTATGTCACAGCTCACCTGACGGGCAGAAGGTCTTGGTTGCAGTAGTGGAGCCAAAATCGTTCCATCCCGTACAGGAGACTTCTGTGCCTCCATCGGCCCGAGGAGTGAAGGCAGTCGACGGCGAGCGGGAGGATGAGAGAGTGACGTTATCGGCTGTGATGAGGAAGGTATGGATACCTGGTGTCGGTTGGTACCCCTCGTCGATGTGACAGACCACCGTGTAGATTTTTCCGTTGTTCATTCCCACACGCTCGCTGAACTGGACGTCGATTATGTCCTCTGTTGTGTACAATAATCAAGCAAGAAGGGAATCGCAAAGAAGGTAAAAAGAATTCAAAATGAGTAGGCCATAGCAGTGAGATTCTTCACTCAGATAAATCTTAAGAATGCAATTCATTATAAAAGATACCAAACAACCTTCACTACCAATAACCTAGCCTTTTGTCAAGGCTCTCTCGCTGTAATGGGTGAGCGCGACAGCGCGAGGGCCTTTTGAGATCTGCTTCACACATTATTATTCATGACACAAGAACCTTACTTAGTAGTAATATTAACGGGTTCAGGGGCTCGTTTAATAAAACTTGTCATCAGTGACAAGTTGTCATAGATGTGACAAGCTACTGAAATCCTTGTATCTGGTTGGCTGAGAGCAGTTTGTCGTAGAAATGTGGCAGTTGTCACTGATAACAAGTTTTATGAAACGGGCCCCCGGTCTACCAAAGGAATGGCGTGCTCCCCACATCCTTCGTCGTGGTGTGTCTGGTGTTCGCATGCCATCAGTAGAGGTCGGTGGCATGCATTCGCCGTATGCAAATTGACAGACATGCTGTGGTCGGTCTTTGGGAACAAAAGTCTTTAATTCAAAGGGCTATTGAAGAAAAGGATGGAAAGCAGACCTAAAAGACCCTCGCGCAAACCCACTCGACTGGGCTCTCTTTACCATATAGCGAAAGGGGCTTACCAAAAGGCAACGAATAACCCGACTTCACATCTGAATGATTTTATGCATGTCTGTGTATGCATATGATATAGCATTATTGTTCTTGTTGACAATTTACCTTTGTGACAAATCAATTCGGTAGCGAAGGTTGAGCCGTGTCTGTTACTTGCTTTACATCTGACGTTGATGCACCTGTTAGGCCGAGATTGTAGAACCACGGACGGGTTAGCTGACAATGAAATGGTCTGGCCGTCAACCGAGATTTCGAACGTGTCGATTGGAGGCGTCGGCTGGTCAAGTGCTTCAATGTGGCACGTGATCTCAATGTTTATGTCAGTACCGTCTCTCTGTTCTTCAAACCTAAGCGACATGATATCGTCTCCTGGAGGATCTACAAAATATGGGAAATATTAACATTTATTAAATGTTTATGTGAAATAAGGGTGTACAACTGATATTACAAGGAAAACACATGAAACAATATGAAAGTAAAAGACACGCATAGTATGATACGAAGACATTATTATTACTATTATCATTATATTATTATTATTATTATTGTTATTATTATTATCATTATTATTATCATTCATTTATTTATTCGGCCATACAATAGCGATTTACAGTACAATGTCATGTAACATACATAGAGGGGTATATATGTATAAAATGTACCGGAGTGACACATGGGCCAGGGCTCACAAAAGTAAAATTCTTTATTATTACCCGGGGGCATGTGGGCCCTCATTTGTCACTCCATATCACATAATGAAAATTTTTACATTTTCTACATCTTAACTTCTTCTCAGCGATTGTGTAACTGTAAGAGTCAGTTGTGTTTTTTTTTTGGTCAATTTACCTGTTTTGTAAGTTCATTGCATAAAACCAATAAAACAATCATTCATGAAGCCTGCTGTATCCTTTGTAAAAGTCTTTGGAGCTTTCAGAATCTCGTAAGTAGTAAGATGATACACAACATACTGCCCTGTCTTTATTTTTGCTTGTTTTTGTTATCATATTTTGCCTGACATGATATTTGCATTACTGCCTCTGTCCGTATTTATACGCCACACATTTTCTAGAAGTAATAAGGAACGAGTTACCGCAGTTGTTTCAAGTGGTATCAAATGTGTTTTTACCTGAGGGGCAAAACTCTTCCGTGGTCGAAGTAAAGTCAAGAGTGTTTGCTCCGGTACAAGTGACTTCGGTACACCTATCGGGGCGTGTCGAGAGCGTGAATGATGACGAACTCGAGTTCGATACCGACTCATTTCCAACTTTGATGTCATAATTGTGAAGGGGAGGGAACGGCTGATCTGCATCGCTCACGTGACAAGAAATTATGACAATAGCTCGACCATCGTTGTCCAGTCTCTCGTCGAACTCGATGTCGATTATACCATTCCTCGGCGGATCTGGGCGGAAGTCATGCCAAATATTAACCACATCAAATTGGTGAAATGTTACGGGCAATATAACGTTTGAATTATTCTGGTAATGCCTAGTTATTGATCCAGAACATTTGAACTCGTTAATATTTAATGAGCTATTTGAAAAGTGCAGGGAGTTGTCATAAGTCATGACTTAAAGTGTAAATTGTGGTTATCAAAGGGAACGACAGTTTGGCGAGAAAGTAGACTCATTCCATTTTGGTTCAATTATGTGTCTTTGCTGTCTCTGTGCATGTTCTACAAGATTATTCTGACAAGAAACATTTTGCATTGTATATAACACATAACCCATCCATTGTGACAATGAATGTGGTAATTCAGAAGAACAATTTTTTTCACATGATTTACTGCAGAACTAAATATTCCAGTGATTGAGACGTCACTTCTGTGCTTGTTTGCAGTCGATGGTACAAAAGTAAGCATGCAATATGTAATATGATTATGTGTCTCTGCCTAATGTGAGTGTAATACAATTATCATACCTATTACCTGCTATTATGAATGTCAATCCTTCAAGAGTCAATTGGCCAGTACAAATGTTGCTTTCACCCTACCCCTGCAACTAGTAATGGGAATTTAGAGAGAAAGCGGTACCGAAAGGGTTCATTGTAGAGTGTAAATTAGTCCTTGTAAAGGTTTTCCCAAAATGCTACCAACAATCATGAACGGTTAGAAAGACATTGTTTACTCACTGGTAGGACAGTATCTGCGTGTACGCGTTGTCAGTCCCACACCGTTGTTTCCCATACAAGTTATATTCGAGCACGTGTCGGGCCGAGGTGAAAGGACCACAGTTTTGGAGGCAGACACCGATTCTTCATCCTTCTTGATAGCGTACGTGTGGATGGGAGGAAAAGGTTGGTCCTCCGGACTGATGTTACATGTTACATTGAGGTCGATATGTCCTTCACCTTGTACGCGATCCCCAAGCTCCTCGAGAACGACTGATATGGAATCTCTCGCTGGAGGCGCTGTTGACAAGAATGTATCGAAAGAGTACTGTTTGTATCAGGTGTTAAATACATGCAGAAGAACAAAATGAAACATGCAGATTTGAATATTGTTGGCATGGTACACTATTAAATTTCATGCCATGTTACGATGACCGTCAACAATATCTCGAGCCGAGAAACTGAATGAAATTACTTTCTTTTTTTTTAGCACTTGATTTCCATACAGATCTCATGAGAATAAACCCAAAACAAATTCTGCTATGTGTACATTCGGTTAAAAAGAAATGTGAAGAATTCGGAAGTTACTTCCAATCTGTGAACTGTAGTAATTTCAGAACACAGAATGATTATCCAACTCGTCCATTAAAACAGTTGATTTCTGTGCAATTATTTTGATTATTCTTGAATGAACAATGATGTTGTCAACATTGAGCACGTCATACTCAGCCATGTTTAATATGACAGTCTGTTCAGAGTTAAATTCTAATCTGTCGGATACGTTACCTTAAGTTCAAAGGAAGCAGTAAAACAACAACAAATCCCACACAGATCTATTGTGAAAATCAGGAATTTACCATTTTTATTTGAAACACTTCAGTACTATGGTTGACATTTACGATGTATATCATGTTTTGTAGTAATGATCAGGTCACGTCACTAAATTTGCCATTCATTTTGATGAGAAAAGAAGGAAATCATGATAATCATCTTTAACGTCATTGATCTGTTAATCATAACTTTTAAAAGTGGGAGTTTACGTGGCTGAATTACCTACAAAAATGATTGTTAGATAATCACATGCATGAACAAGAAGGTGAATGAGATGTGAGTTTGGGAAAGTTTGCAACATCAATGTCTCCTCCAAGTTTTCTTAAGTTTGGGGTGGATGTTAAAGAATGTCAATAAGATAAAGATAAAGAATCCACTGTTACCTTTGGGACAGTAGATGGCGCCACTCGTTGTATCTCCTAGTCCGTTGCTTGCCGTACATGAAACTTGGATGCACCAGCGAGGCCTCGGGGAAAGCCGAGCACGCGAAGAAGAAGACTGGGAGAGTGTGACGTTATCAGCATTGATAATGTAAGAATTGATTGCCGGATACGGTTGCTCGCGAGAAGTCACGTGACATTCTATCTCCACAGCAGTGCTCTGGTCGTGGAACTTGATTGATATAATGTCATTCTCAGGACCATCTGTGTTGGATGTCGGAATCAGAACATTTCTCAACGTATTGCATGTTTTTAATTCTCTCTAACTTTATGACAACTGCATTAAGACAAATCATGTGGCCTGAATAAACATTCAATCTCCGAAAAGGTTGTCCTCGACAGTTATCCTTTAAACAGCACAAACTGTTCATATCTTAAATAACGCGCAAAACGTGGATATAAAGTATGTGTATATATAATTTAAGTGCACGTTGTTTCAGGCACTTGAAAAAAAAAATAAATGGAAGGATGCTATTAAAGTTGTATGATGCAGGTTTCTCAACTGCGGTACATTTTTTTTCTACTTTTTTTTTATTCAAAGTAAATACACATAAAGCAAAAAAAAAAATGCCAAAAGACACAACTCTGGTCACATGACGAGCGCATACTCACGCACAGACATACACACACACGCACATACAGACACATTAGAACAGAAAAAAAAGAAACACAACTGTTCCTCTCACCTATCAAAGAACAGTCCGGTGTGTGAAGGAAAGGAAGCGAAGAGCGAGAGAGGGAGAGGGAGAGAGAGAGAGAGAGAGAGAGAGAAAGAAAGGGGGGGGGGGTAGAAAAAGTCAGTACATCCGGGATGCACGAACACTTCAGAGCCAGAGAGACTCAAGTATATAGAATTATAAGAAAATTTCTCCAAAATTATTTAGAACTAGGAAAGATTTCTTTTTTCCTTTTTGGAGGAAATTCTATGATCAGGGCGACTATTAAAAAAAAAAACCCAATACGTTGATGAAATAGCGAATATCATAAATAAAATGTATCTATCTGTTTGAAGAGTGGGGTGTTTGTGAACACTTTCATTATTTTTTTCTAAACACGGTTTCAAAAAATGAAGAACGGGAATTGTTATTATAAAGTATACATGAATTGGCCCAGGTAATGATAATAAAAATCCATGTCTTTCAAAATATCATAATTCGATGCAGGAGCATGCAATGTATACCATTGCTATACGGAACAACAGATCGTCAACCCTACAAAGATTCCACAAAATAAAATGCTGTAATTTTGCAGTTCAGGAGTCAGATAAGGACATTTTGAGATAAAAAAAAAACCCAACAACAAACACACACACAAAAAGCACACACACACACACACACACACACACATACCAAAACCAAACGAAAAACAAAACAATGCTCGCCAAAAACATCAACCACAAAAGGCAAACTAAAAGTCCTTGTCCGCGCGGTCTTCCCTTTAACACTGTTTAGGAGCAAATTGAAAAAGCAATATTTCAGTCTGAAAAAAAAAAATAACAACCGTAAAAATATATCTCACATTCGAAGTCACTTTAACAACTAAGAAAAATATAGATGCCAAACCCAAACGTACAGGAAAGGTGAAAGAACACGCAATGTGAAGAGTTTGTTCGTAAAAACCGATAAGTCCATATTTGAAAATGTTGAAGTTTGGTCTCTGTCATAAAGTACAATATAATACCTTTTAAATGATATATTGGTTACTACATTATAAAGGTACATTTTTGAAGTTATGGTCAAAAGAAGCAAAAATTTTCTTATCATTCTCTATATTTTTCTTGACCTTTAATCGAAAATATCTCCATTTGGCAAATATGGACTTATCGGTTTTTGCGAACAAACTCTTCATGTATACTATATCAATAATGGTAATTCATGATAGAGTTACAAATGCCAGGAAAAAAGAATAAGCATACGAATTTTAGGTGATTTATGTGATCATTTAACAAAAATCAATACCAGTTATAATCATTTTACTTTGTGACTGGCACAATTACGTTGTGATCAGTGTGATAAATTAAACAACATATACGATAATAACGAACAGCAAAGGCTAAAGGCCCCCCCCCTCTCTCTCTCTCTCTCTCAGGGTGATTTTAAAGTACATGTACCAAATTATAGATTCTACAAAAGAATACGGGTACTGCAGATTATTCTTTGTGATAATGCAGAACTTGTCATTTCTTTTTGTTTGATATTGGTGAAATATTTCCGACATTGTCCTAGTTTTTTTTTTCTTTAGGTAACAGCAATTTGCTGATCATTTTGTACGCACGTACACTTTGAAAAGGAAGATCGAAATTCAATCATCGAATGAAATCATTCTAATTTAGGTTGATTTTAAATTGGGTATCAACATAAACGTACTTCAGCAGGGTAACTTTTGGGCAGTTTTGTCGATTTTTTTGTTTGCTTAATCTGTACCAAAAAGCTTGATTTACTTTAAAATACATTTGATTTAAACTGGAATACTGTCCTGTGCTCAAGTTAATCTTTCTCCTGTATAACTATTCAAGTTGTATCAAAATACAGACATTGAAGTTGTCATTTTTGGAAGGACATGTAATGAAATTATTGGAGAAAGCGTAGCTTGCATACTTACGCCTGACGTTTAAGACAGATGACTCTGCAGTACCGGAAATCACACACTGGAGAATCTCTCCTTGATTGGTAGAGGAAGGAGTGAAGGTCAAGTCACTTTCGATATCGTAGTACCGGTAATAGATATATGTACGCGAATTACAATACTAGAGAATCCGCCATCACCGCAAGTGAATGTGCCGAGTCGTTGTACATATATATATGGAACGCAGTGAGCGTAGTGGAATCTCAGCCCGAATTTTGTTAAAACCCGAACCATTTCTTCTGTTTTCGATTATTTCCAAAGAAAACATGAAAATACGTTTTATGTAATCTCTACAATTTTTAAACGGCGGGAATTTACCCCTCCATCTGATCTAGTGAAGGTTTGGATTCTATACAAGGACTTGTAAAGTAAATGTTAAAAAAATCCAAAAAGTAATACTTTCAAGGAAAGTATTGCCTTTCAAACGTCAGTGGTTATCGTTATGAGTCTAATGACATAACTTGAACATATCTACCAAGATAACGTAAGTGATTTGAACGTGAACTTCTTATATCTAACTCTCTTAAGAGTCGATTTATGTCACTAATATTCTGACAGTACTCGTCGGACAATTTGTAGTATGTGTTTAATGCAATGAACTGGGAAGAAAATAAGTCAGTGATGCAAAACAGCATTCGATAGTATGCATGACATGCCTAACATGCGAGTGAATTGTACTCCCAAGCTTACATTTCTGTTATCATAATTCAACGACTATAAGGGTAAGAAGTGATTTTTCGATTTCCGTAAATTTTAACGGATTACTTATGTCATAGGTTAGGAAGACCGCTGGGTACGTCTGATCATCTTCCTACCGCTAATGAACTGTTTTTCTATAACTAATTGTATATCCATGGATGTTGCTTCTCAGTGAGTGGAGGTTAGCATGTTTGTGGTCCCAAAGGTGAAAGCTTGACTTTACCTCTCAAACCATTGAAGTAAAACCAGTTAACGAGGATCAAATTCTGCTTTGACGACGGCTATCATTCGCAGGTCCCAGCATGATCAAAGTGTACTTCCGTCGCACTGTTTTTAGAAAGGTGAGAAAATTTAACATTATTTACAATAATTCCTGAGGTAGATTCATTTAGCAAATTTCCTTTGCCCATTATTGTTATACAACTAAAACAAGTATGTCATACAGGAAGTGCATTTGCCAGAATTTTGCTATGAATCACTTTTAAAATGTTCCTACAAAATGGCAGGAAAGTATCGTGAGGACGATCCAAGGACAGGAGAAATAATACTCGAGAGAACGACCGACATTAAATCATTGTGGTAAAATATTGTTCTTCTGGGCATACGTTAAAAGATGAACACAGGTTGAGGGCACTCACTAGAAGAAGTATATTGGGTGAGGATACGCTAACACAGATAGAGGGGTCGATGAAGGGATCTTGTTGTCTGCCACCTGCTGCCTCTGGTGGACGATATGCTCCTAGGTCCGTCGTTTACCAATGAATACGTTTTGACCCGTCATTGCAAAGATTATTTTTCACCTTTTGGGGTATATGACTGTCTGTACGGTCTGCATGTTATGAAAAGCTGGTTAGACATTGCTTTCTAGGCATTTCTTCTCCTTTACGCCAGCTGGTTAAGCGTCGTATTCATCTCGCTGAAAGGTGACTTCCGTCCGTATGCAGGAAATATGGAAGCTCTTATTGAAAAAAAGCCACTACTTACTGAAGTCATGCCATCTACAAAAGTTAAAATATTGTGTTCTGCAGTAGAAATAGTGCAAGAAAGTCATAAATCAGGAAAAGTTTGAGCACAGCTACATGATTTGTAGAATGTCGCTGTATAAAGACAGAGGAAGAAACGATCTGTTTACTGTCAATAAAGAATTTATCATTGCTGGCAAACTTTATTTTGAAATCATCAAACCTTGCATGAACCAAAAAATTGACAATAAAATGCATTGGCCAGTATGCCGTTTGAATGCGTATCTTAACAATATATAAATTATATATACATTCTATTATATTCTTAGAGTGTACGCTGACGTACTTGCTGATGTCTGCCACTGAGGGAGGTCGCTTGTTTCTGGCGAGTTCTTCACGAAATCACTTCTTTGTGTCGATTCAGAAAATGAGACTAGCTTGGAAACTCTGGAGTTTGCAAAAGGAATATATTCTGAAATCTGTCCGAGGAGTTGCATAGGAATACTAAGCTAGAAAGTTGGGTAATGTGGATGTGTATCAACCAATGTACTATTTACGATCAAAGGTCATTTCCGTCTCATAAACTTTTCGGGCATTAACCATATTAGCGACTGCACTATTCATAACTACAGGAAATGAGCATTTTTATTCAAAATACAGGAAAAACAAAGACTGTCTAGTACGACAGTAACATTATTTTTCATTCTGTCTCTAAAATGTACAAAGACATTTTATGCAACGTAACCTTAAGAAACAGCGAATGTTTCTTTCATCAGAACTAGTGTTATCAAGTGTAATATGTCGTCCTTGTGACATGTGGAAGAAATTGTTGCATTTTGAGCGTTGTTTTTGTCCATTTTCCGCATGAACCGTATTGTATACTCACTGAATTGCATCAGTGTGGTTGTTTTGAAGTGTTTCACTCTGCCGTTCTTGCATGATTGAATGTTCTAGTGTTTGCATTATAATGTTGTGGTCACACTATCAATAAGTATATGCGCCCCCGTCCCGACACCATCTCTTGTCTTGTCTGTCTTGTGTACTCGTTGTATCAACCCCGTTTGTAATCTGGACTCCATCCAAGTACCAGTTCGCTGTCTGAGTGTTATATACAGCCTCAGCGGTACACCTTGCAGTGATTTCGTGACCGGCGGTCAGTTCACTCGGTACAGTCAGAGTCACGGCATCTAGGGTTCGAAAGATAGAAGAGGAGAAATGTAGTCAGTTAGATGTATGCAAAACCACAGCAACATCTGAACAAGCTAAGGCAACATAAAGAGCGAAATAGATTGAAGAAAAAAAACCACAGTATAGATCATCTCTTTGTAACAATGGCATTTCTGATATTACCTGTTTTCGTTGTTACTCTTACAACTTTTATCAGTAACTAGTAGCAAGATGAAAGCATGATTCTGTAATGTTTTGAATACAGAATAACATTGCCCTACTCATATTTTGTATAGCTTAGTGGGATTTCATTTCAGATTAAAATAATGCATCATAATAAAATAACGGCAATACTGACGAGCTTTTTTTCTGACCCATTGAACAGAGACCTTTCAATTCATAAAGCTTTTTTTTCTTTTGTAAGTCTTGTTTTTTGTTTGTTTGTTTGTTCGTGATTTTTTGTTTGCTTGCTTGTTTGTTTTGTTTCATCGCGGATAAAAAGGCTGCTTTTAACTATTGTCGCTGGTTTCCAGCAAGACCGTAAACATTTTATAACAAATTTGTTTTCAAGCTGATTTTTATTTTCAAACTTCCTAGATCGACAATGGAATTATGGATGAGGGATATTAAAAGGAAAACTCACCAGAGACACGCAAGGACACCATGAAGACTGCAACTATGCATACTGGTAAGTTCATCGTGGTTGCAATATAAAGCGACGATCCGGAAGAAAAGTCCTTACTCCTGCAAAGGATCGAAAAGATTACAACACACATAATGATAATGATATTGCAATATGCAAGGGAGACATTTCTCTACGGCTTTGCACTCATGTCGGTAGTACTTAGTAAGTTGTATACCAACACACTCCTCAAACGAATTTAACTTTATTAGGTCAAATCGTAACACATTTATCATTAAGATACGGGGATAATCTTATATTTACGACTGTCGAATAATGCAGTAAATACGTAAACAGTTGACTAGTTACTGTGAATTCAGAAGAAGATGAACGTCATGTGTCCACGTGCTTGGCAACAAATGATTTGCAGTGGCCAGTCAATTTTATAGAGAATGCATGCCAAAGCAACCGCACGTCCTAGCTCTGCGTGATTGTAACGCATGCGCAGCAGTGTGAAAAAGGCGCGGCTTATGAGAAACGGAAATTTGAGAGCTGGAATGAGCTGAAATTACACTACAGGCTTCGTCAAATGATCTTTAGTAGTTTCCTTCCTCAATTTAAAATCTGATAGGTTTTGGTGTCTCTTACTATCATTTCAAATACATCGTTACAACGTCTATTGTGTACACCAGCAACACTTGCATCTATCTGTTCAACTTGGGAAAGTCGAAAAAATATTCATATATAAAACGATAATAGAATAATAGGGAATATTCATAGATGTGCACGAGACGATGTGCATATACGCAAACACACACATACACACACACACACACGCACGCACACACACACACACACACACACACGCACACACACACACACACATAAGTACACACATCTTGTTAGAGTTCGTCTTAATATCAGTAGGTGCGTTGGAATTATCCATTCAGATTTGTGCAAGACTTTCAAAAATTTTGAACGGCCAAACTCTGCTGTTTTTCAGTGCCCATGTCACCGTCAGAAATTTATTCATACATCGAGCTAATGAAGACATGAAAGGTAACATGAGGATTTGGTCTCTCGTCTTTAAAAGACAAGCAAAGTGTGTTTGTATTGGCGTGGATCATTGTTTCTCTTCCCGTTTCCTCATGGCTCTCTTATCATACGGTATCGCTAAAACATCTCAACAGTGACATGTTAACAGGAATCAAATTCATAAATTACTTTAGAATAAATCAAAGCAGATGCGTCATGAAATTTCGGACCAGTATCCACCAGTGAGCTTTAGATCTGCGACAGGGGAACGCTAGGATGATGACGCCTCCTTCCGGGTTGGACAGTGGAAACGGCTGTCTCGCGCATGAGCACAACAACATTTTTGGCTTAATAGCGTCGTCTTAGCGTTCGTATCACAGATCTATTCAAGCTCGAGTCTTAATAACGAGAACTCCTGTGTGTGAATATATTTCAATTTTCACACTGTGAACGTACCAGATCGTGAATGTGTAGTGTTACTACAGACAAAATCATTCTAACTGTACGTACCATACATGAAGTGAAAATAAAGTTCATTCGCACAATCGCTTCAACTCAGAAAAAAAAAACAAGTGAGAAATAACAAACAATCTGTCGTTCTACTCATCTACGTAGCGTGTAATTATATTTAGAGTAGCCGAGCTGTGTGAAGGGCAGTATCGTTTTATATGGATATACGGAGCATATGCAATTATGCTTGAGATTTTAGACACAAATTCCCGCACTGTTTCTTCACAGACGATTCTACTGAAGCCAATATAGGACTCTCTAGAAAAAGAAAAAGAAAAAAAAAACATCAACAACAAATACTTAATCGATTGACATCTTTCGTGTACCAGCAAAACCCATTAAAGTGTGATTTAAAGGGCGAATCCATCTATTCTTCAAATTTAGAACTAGATTAGAAATGATGATACTGACAGAAATTATCACTGAATAAAAATTGGTCTTTTAATGATTCAGAAATTTAAAGTTTCATAATGGTCGAAACATCACTTGGAAATTAACGTGGTGATATCATGAAGTCACAAGTCCCCTATATCACTGGTTCGTAAACACAAATGCCATAAAAAAGGAGAGTTTGAGGTTGGTAAATTAAGGAAGTATATCACTTATATCTTATTTTGTCTTTAAGGTCTCGTTTTCTGCACTTATTACAAAGAGACACTCTGACCTTTCATTGCCTTTGCACCCATTCACTTGAGTAGGACGCACTTGTAACACGTTCGGACGATATGCTGAATTAACACTGTTTATTATTTTTGTAGATTTACAGTCCAATGAAGTATAAGAGTCATAGTGTTTGATTATATAGATTAAAAAAAAAAATCTTTTACCCGAACATTTCTGTTTCATGTGGAATCTTTGTTCGTCCATCTGTCCAGTAATATACAGTACGAGATCTCTCATTGTCTCATTGGAACTTTATTTTCTCCTTCAGTTCGTCGAAAGAGACCAAGCCGTTTGAGGAACCAGTCATTCAGCCCCACAACTCCGCCCCATCTGCCTTCAGGAAGGTCCAGGAATAAGATGTGTAATACCCCACTCAAGGTGTCATGTCCTGCTAAACTTGTGTGCGGATATAGGTTCAGATTGAAAACTGTACTAACGTTGTTCGCAGCTGCTGCGATTGTAGATTTCATACATTAGCTCCCAGCCGGAGACTTTCTCAGATTGTGAGATGATTGATAAAAGCAAATAAAAAGGGCTTCTAAAAATGTAACGTTTTTCTTTTTTTTTTGTTAGACATAATGTGTAAAATGATAGTGAAGAATAATCACACATGTTATAGAGTCATCGTCTCAACACAGTGTACTGTTTTGTAAAATATGTACAACATTAAGTTTTTTTAAAATTATTTTCATAATTGTATTGATATATAATCATCCCATTTTTGGTGATAGCAATATAATCAATATAATAAGTTATGGAAAGATCACGGATGAATGGATTAATGGTAACAATCATATTTTCAGCACTGATTTTACTGGATTTCCGCTTATATAAAGAATTTGTGATCACGTTGCTTCGTATCATCTTAATCATAGAGGCAACAAAACTGTCTTAGTAGTTGGCAGATTAGAGAAAAGAAGTAAAGAAAAAAAATATTCCGACCCAACAGGTGTGAAAAGAATATTTCATTTTCCCACTGGTACAATATCAGATTCGTTTACCCTAAGCTTCATATTGCAAAGATCAATCGTTAGAAAAAAAGATTTTCAGAGAATGTAATAAATGTTTGGGATGGATATACAATGTAGTATGGTTATGAAACAATACACTTTAAAGGAAACCGTGATGAAAGTTATGTTTGGTTAATCAAATAATGATTGGAAGTGCGTATATCGTTGGCGATCTTAAAAATAATTAAGGTTTTTTTTGTGTCCTTACCTGTGACTTCCAACAGCCATACACACACGCACACACACACACACACATAATACACACACACACACACACACATATATATATATAGATATATATATATATATATATATATATATATATATATTATGTGTAATTATTATGTATATTTGAAATGTGTAATTATTCCGTCTGTAATTAATCAGAACCGACATTAAACTTAAACAACCATCATTCACATGGTTGTTCAAGTTGAATGTCGGTTCTGATTCATTACAGAGGGAATATTTATACATGTCAAGCAGGCAAGTTTGTTATTGGCTACACACTAATGACGTATAAAAAAATACCACAGTGCAAGTTTAATGTTTTCAATATTTATTGATATTCTTCAATTCCTCTTCCGGAAGTTGTACATTCAAGAGAAATAAATTCATTTTTTTATTCTATGAGAAGAGCTGTCAAAGCCTAATTACATTTGCGTATATTCAACTCAAACAAACAAACAAACAAACAAACAAACAAACAAAGCGTTTGAGGTTTCGTCAAACTTCTGAAATTAGAAAGTTATTGAATGTATTACTTTGAAGTGCTCGCAAAACACTGAAAACATTTGGAACCAATTCAGGCAACTTCAAAAAGAGGTGATGTTGATCACATCTTACCTTATTACACATTCAGAAGCATTCCTCTGACATCAAATTCAAAAGACAAAAACAGTAATTTCGCGCTGGATTGTTGGCCTGCGTTGTTCAATCGACAATGGCGACTTTGAGGCCGCAATGGTAAGGTCGGGGTTTCTTAATTATTGGCTGATAATATTTACTTTGTGGATCACTGGAGATATTTGCAGTACAGATATCATTACGACCAATCACTACGATACCGCAGACATGGCAGAGGGCAATATGAAATGATACGGCCGAGAAAATATAAACTTAACACTGGTTAAAAAGTTGAAAAGTAATATCTTGCTTAGTTTCGAAGTTTATGAATGTTTAGAATTCTCTAATGTATACAGTGTTTGGAAAGCTTTAAAATCAGCCAAAAAAAAGTAAATTGCAAGTGCAAGATAAAAATGTCTTGTCGCTTTATCAGCTTGCGCATGCTGGCGGGCAACAGCAATGAATAAAATACAGTACGTTATCGTGATATAACTGACGATCGAGACTTGATTTGTCACGGGTAACAATAGTCCAGAGCCACTTTAGGTTCAGACAAAAACAGCAACAGAATTTAATGATTTTGAACTTGATGAAACAGGCTTTTATTTAGAACAAATGTTAATACCTCTTTTGTTCAAGATACCCATCATTATGCATCAATCATCAACATTGTTCCTCCAAGGTGTTGATTACTATATTGTAAATAATGCATAACGGACCTGCGTATTACGCTGAATAGATTACTTAGGAGCAGCAGAAAATTAAAGAACCAATGGAGTCGCTTGGCTTTCTGTTTCATAACCATCATGCAAACACGCAGAGACGCACCCACACATACATACAAACGGGAAATTAAGTGGCGTATGTTTTCACTAGTATAAACAAAGAAGATGAAGCCTCGAAAATTGTGCCCGTTGAAAAAATGTTACAGCACAAACTAGAAACATCTTTGAATCCCCTTGGAAGCAATTCGTGTCCGTTTAGCGGCTGAAACTGTGCAACTGTACAAACAGATTACGAAAGAAAGGAAATGATTAAATTATGTCGTTTGTCAAATAATCAAGAAAGTACGACAAAGAGATAGGTAATGCAAATCTTCGAATACAACTGAAGTGAAAAGACGTACCCGAAGTCTTTCCATATATCAGATGTCAATTCATGCCGTCTTCAAAAGCAATGGTCCCGAACATGCATAGTACCGAATTACCTCATCGCTACAGAGTGCACACATGTATGTAACCGTTGCCTTTAATTGAATATTCCGACGTTAACATCGCATGATATAATCTTAGACATTGAGCATCAAAGATGATTAGGCCCCCCCCCCAAAAAAAAAAAAATTGTTGCATTGGCGTAAGGGTGGGATTTCACGGAGCACGCGAACGATTTGCGAAGGACGCGAATGACAAAATCCAACATTCGGAAAAGTTTTTCTCCGAATGTTTTCCGACAATGAAGCCGAAAACTATTCTTGCGCAATTTGTGCGAAGTTCCCACGACGTATGTGCGATTGTCGTGTGTATCATTGCTAAAGTACAGCATGTTACGTACACGAAGAACACGCGACGGAAATGCGAACAACGAAACATTTTCAATAATCATGGGAGAAAATGTAGCAAGGAGAGGTGGAAGCAAGAACAAAATCAACTCAAAAAGCTTTCTTGAGTTGATTTTTTTTTCTTTCCTGTATTTCTCCTTTCTTTTTCTCTCATTTCTCTATCGTGTGTTTGCCTACATTTTTCCCCCCTAGGACGTATCTCCACTAGTAAAGCATTTGTTCCTTTTTTTTTTGCAGTTCCTCCAACACATAATCTCTATAGTTCAAATGAAATTTACATACTTAAAGGGAAGGTAAATCCAAAGAACAATGTGGAGTGAGTGAAAGCAGCAACATTAGTAGAACACATCAGTGAAAGTTTGAGGAAAATCGGACAATCGATGCAAAATTTATGAATTTTTAAAGTTTTGGTGTTGGAACCGCTGGATGAGGAGACTACTAGAGGATATGACGTATGAGTGGACAACAATACAAAGAAAATATAAAGGAAATTCAACAAAAATTCACTTTTCTAGAATTATGAAAGAGCAATGGACCAACCGCTTTCAGAAAGCAGGGGGAATAATTGCTACCCTTAACATATGTCAATATCAAGTTGATGGAATTTGTAATTTTCATGAAAAATGGATTTTTGCAGAATTTTCTTTATATTTTCTTGGTATTGTTGTCCACTCATACGTCATAACCTCTAGTAGTCTCCTCATCCAGCAGTTCCAACATCAAAACTTTAAAAATTCATAACTTTTGCATCGATTGTCCGATTTTCCTCAAACTTTCACTGATGTGTTCTACTAATGCTGCTGCTTTCACTCAATCCACATTGCTCTTGGGGTTTACCTTCCCTTTAAGATTGATTTTAAGTGTATTCTGCGATTTTTTTTTTGTATATCAAATATTCTTTCTCTTTGCTAGTCTTTAATTTCTTTCGTTACTATAGTTGTTAATATTTAATTGTTTGATGTTTAGATGTATACTACGATTTTTATTTGTAGAAAACGTACAGGGCATACATCCCTCAAACGTGCGCTAAACGTTCGCGAGAATGTCTCAAAAGGTACGCGAACAGTTCGCGATTACGTCGTAAAATGATCGGAAAAACTTCGCAGATTTCGCGTAACATACGCGAGATATTCTCCGAAGTTTCGGAGTCTGTTTGGGGTTTCACGAACATTTTGCGAACATCGCGCGTGTCTTGCGAAGGTCTTGCGCATATGACGAAGCTTTAAAGACACTTTCGAGAACAATTCACGAGCAAATACCGACTAAGTGTGCGGAAAAGGTTCGCAAAAAATTTCAAACTTTTTTGAAATTATCGCCGAAGTAAAAACGACATTCGCGAACAATTGACGACGCTTCCGAACCCTCACGTTTGTTTGGCGATCTTTTGCAGACTAAAATGCGAATGCTGGATTTTGCCATTCGCGTCATTCGCAAATCGTTCGCATGCTCCGTGAAATCCCACCCTAACCCGCCCGACCCTAAAAATTCCGCCGACCCCATGTGCTTATTTGAAAATCTCATGTTACGCCAATGCAACAATTTTTATTTTGGCCCTAGCTTGCAACCTAAAAAAAAAAAAAAAAAAATGTTGTTCAGAAGGAATAGAGTTCCATCTTTGTTCCTACATATCCTGAAGATGAATGTCCCTAAAATAATCGTGTATAGATAAGAATTAATCAATTTGATAACTTCTTTTTTTGTGTGTTTTTTAAATTTTTTTTTCACTCAACATACCTCTTCTCCGAGTGCAAATTTTCTCCTGTTGACGAAGACGACGCAGAGAATTCCAGACATAACGAATACGACTACCAGCAAGGCATATGTCGTCGACGACCGATAAAGAGCTCCTTGATGTCGCTGAAATTCTGCGATTATCTCCACTGGTTACATATCAATAAGACAGACAACAGCACGGGAAAGTTAGTTTCAATGAGTATGATAGTAGAAATGCTTCTGACATAATACGCACAATGTCGTAAACCATTTGATACTTGGACTTACCAACTTACTAGGTGACAATAGTGAAATCATTTTAACGCGCTTTTGATCACCTATGTTTAGGAAACCTCTATTATCCTTAATGTGTGTTTGAATGCCGATTGACGCAAAACACCGCCTAGATTTGTCAACACAGTCTAAAGTTCATGTCGCCAAAATTGCTATTTTTTTTGGGGGGGGGGATGGGGGGGGGGGATGGGGGGGGTGTGGGTGGTTTCTTGAACATTCAGTATTGATGTAGTATGTTGAACTAATCATGCGTATGAAATATGTTAATATAGATTGGCGGGTTTATTGCTAATACACAGCTGTGTCACACAGTGGCGTATCTAGGGAAAACGGCGCCCGGGGCAAGCGCGAAAATTGCGCCCGTAATTTCAGAAAAAGACTATTGTTCAACCCCAACCCCATCCCGGTAGGGACTTTAAGCAAAGTCCACATGATATGCTTTTCAAGCCCTTAAAAGGGGTCTTTTGAGGGTGATTTAAATGTAATGAATTTTGATAAATTTTGGCGAGCGAGCGCAGCGAGCTAGCCGAAAATTTGTGTATTTCAGCTGACAAAACATGGAATTCTTGTCATTTTTTGTTACCAAATCTTACAATTCTAATCAAGATAGTGACGGCCTTATAGATAACGATTTATCTATACCAACAAACTGAGTACTTTAAAAAATATTCTAAATCAGAGGGGCATTTCATGAAGCATTTTGTCCGACAACTTGTCGGACAAAATTTGCTTTCAGCCAATCAGAAGCAAGGATTTCAGTAGCTTTTAACAGTTTGTCAGACGAAATATCTGACGAATTGCTTCATGAAATGCCCCCCCCCCCCCATGTACGCGCGAGTGAGCCGAAATTTGTATATTTCTGCGTCATCATCACGTTTTGTTCTTATCTCCTTTTTAATTTTGATAAATTTTGGCGAGCGAGCGCAGCGAGCGAGCCGAAAATTTTTGTATTTCAGCTTACAAAACATGGAACTCTTGTCATTTTTTGCTTATCAAATCTTACAATTCTAATCAAGATACAATGTATAGTGACGGTCTTATAGATAACAATTTTTACCAACAAACTGAAGACTTGAAAAAATACTCTGAATTAGTACGAGCGAGTGAGCCGAAATTTGTATATTTCCGCGTCATCATCACGTTTTGTTCTTATCTCCTTTTTGTTTTGATAAATTTTGGCGAGCGAGCGCAGCGAGCGAGCCGAAAATTTTTGTATTTCAGCTTACAAAACATGGAACTCTTGTCATTTTTTGCTTATCAAATCTTACAATTCTAATCAAGATACAATGTATAGTGACGGTCTTATAGATAACAATTTTTACCAACAAACTGAAGACTTGAAAAAATACTCTGAATTAGTACGAGCGAGTGAGCCGAAATTTGTATATTTCCGCGTCATCATCACGTTTTGTTCTTATCTCCTTTTTGTTTTGATAAATTTTGGCGAGCGAGCGCAGCGAGCGAGCCGAAAATTTTTGTATTTCAGCTTACAAAACATGGAACTCTTGTCATTTTTTGCTTATCAAATCTTACAATTCTAATCAAAATATAGTGACGGCCTTATAGATAACGATTTTTACCAACAAACTGAGGGCTTGAAGAAATACTCTGAATTAGTACGAGCGAGTGAGCCGAAATTTGTATATTTCCAAGTCATCATTACGTTTTGTTCTTATCTTGTTTGATTTTTTTGGCGCCCCCCCCCCGTATGTTCGAAACCGTTGGCGCCTTCTTTTGATCCAATTGGCGATCGCTTCAGAACGAAAGAAATTGCAGCCGCTGCTCAGTGAAACATTTTGCCTGCTAAATATAAAATTACATGTGTGAACACAATAGAAATTGTCATTTTGTCCGCTTCATCATCACATTTTGTTCTTACCTTCTTCTTCTATATAAAATTTAGAGAGCGAGCGCAGCGAGCGAGCCGAAAATTGTATTTCAGCTTACATAACATGGAATTCTTGTGTGAACACAATAAACATTGTCATTTTGTCCGAGTCATCGTTATGTTTTGTTTTTATCTTTTTTTGATTTGGTTTTCTGCCCCCCCCCCCCCTTCCGGTGAGTTTCTTCTTCTTCTTCTTCTTCTTTTCTTTTTTCTTTTTTTTTTCTTTTTTTCTTCGTTTTTTTTTTCTTCTTCTTCGTTTTTTTTTTGCGCCCCCAAGGAGTGGCGCCCGGGGCACGTGCCCCCCTTGCCCCCCCCTAGATACGCCACTGGTGTCACATTTTACCTGACGGGCAGAATGTCTTCGTTGAAGTGGTGGAGCCAAAATCGTTCCATCCCGTACAGGAGACTTCTGTGCCCCCGTTGGCCCGAGGGGTGAAGGCAGTTGACGGCGAGCGGGAGGATGAGAGTGTGACGTTATCGGCTGTGATGAGGAAGGTATGGATACCTGGTGTAGGCTGGTACTCCTCGTCGATATGACAGACCACCGTGTAGATTTTCCCGTTGTTCATTCCCACGCGCTCGCTGAACTGAACGTCGATTATGTCCTCTGTTGTGTACAATAATCAAGCAAGAAGGGAATTGCAAAGAAGGTAAAAAGAATTCAAAATGAGTAGGCCATAGCAGTGAGTTTCTTCGCTCAGATAAATCTTTAGAATGCAATTCATTAATTAAAAGATGCCAAACGACCCTCACTACCGATGACCAATAACCTAGCCTTTTGTCAAGGCCCTCTCGCTGTGATGGGCGAGCGTATCGGCGCGAGGGCCTTTTCAGATCAGCTTCACACATCATCATTCATGACATATGAACCTTATTGAATAGTCATATTAACCGGTTCCGGTCTACCAATGGAATGGTGTGCTCCCCACATCCTTCGTCATAGCGCATCTAACCTGTTCGCATGTCACCAGCCGTATTCAAATCTGGCTCGTTCAGAGAGACACGCTGTGGTCGACTTTTGCTCACGAAATTGGGGAACAAAAGTCGGTAATTTAAAGGGCTATTAAACAAAAGGATGGGAAGAAGATCTCAAAAAGCCCTCGCGAAACCCCACTCAACTGGGCTCTCTTCACAGAGAAAGAGACTTGACAAAAGGCAACTGAATAAGTTTATGCATGCATGAGTATGCATAATAACATTATTGTTCTTGTTGACAATTTACCTTTGTGACAAATCAATTCGGTAGCGAAGGTTGAGCCGTGTCTGTTACTTGCTTTACATCTGACGTTGATGCACCTGTTAGGTCGAGATTGCAGAACCACCGACGGGTTAGCTGACAATGCAATGGTCTGGCCGTCAACCGAGATTTCGAACGTGTCGATTGGAGGCGTCGGCTGGTCACGTGCTTCAATGTGGCACGTGATCTCAATGTTTGTGTCAGTGCCATCTCTCTGTTCTTCAAACCTAAGTGACATGATATCGTCTCCTGGAGGATCTACAAAATATGGGAAATAAACATTTATTAAATGTTGATGTGAAATAAGGGTGTACAACTGATATTACAAGGAAAACACATGAAACAATATGAAAGTAAAAGACACGCATAGATACGAAGACATTATTATAATTATTATTATTATTATTATTATTATTATTATTATTATTATTATTATTGTATTATTATTATTATTATTATTATTATTAGCATTCATTTATTTATTCGGCCATACAATTGCGATATACAGTACAATGTCATGCAACATACATAGAGGGGTATATATGTACAAAATGTAAGCCCTACCGGAGTGACACATGGGCCAGGGCTCACAAAAGTAAAATTCTTTATTATTACCCGGGGGCATGTGAGCCCTCATTTGTCACTCCATATCACATAATGAAGATTTTTACATTTTCTACATCTTAACTTCTTCTCAGCGATTGTGTAACTGTAAGAGTCCATTTTTTGTCAATTTACCGGTTTTGTATGTTCATTGCATAAAACCAATAAAATAATCATTCATGAAGCCTGCTGTATCCTTTGTAAAAGTCTTTGGAGCTTTCAGAATCTCGTAAGTAGTAAGATGATACACAACATACTGCCCTGTCTTTATTTTTGTTTGTTTTTGTTATCATATTTTGCCTGACATGATATTTGCATTACTGCCTCTGTCCATATTTATACGCCACACATTTTCTAGAAGTAATAAGGAACGAGTTACCGCAGTTGTTTCAAGTGGTAGCAACTGTGTTTTTACCTGAGGGGCAAAACTCTTCCGTGGTCGAAGAAGAGTCAAGAGTGTTTGCTCCGGTACAAGTGACTTCGGTACACCTATCGGGGCGTGTCGAGAGCGTGAATGATGACGAACTCGAGTTCGATACCGACTCATTTCCAACTTTGATGTCATAATTGTGTAGGGGAGGGAACGGTTGATCTGCATCGTTCACGTGACAAGAAATGATGACAATAGCTCGACCATCGTTGTCCAGTCTCTCGTCGAACTCGATGTCGATTATACCATCCCTCGGCGGATCTGGGCGGAAGTCATGCAAAATATCATCCAAATCGAATTGGTGAAATGTTACGGGCAATGTAACGTTTGAATTATTCTGATAATGCCCAATAATAATTGATCCAAAACATTTGAACTCGTTGATATTTAATGAAGTGTGCTGGGAGTTGTCATAAGTCAGTAACGTGTAAATTGTGGTTATCAAAGGGAACGACAGTTTGGCGAGAAAGTAGACTCATTCCATTAATTTGGTTCCGTTATGTGTCTTTGCTGTCTCTCTGCATGTTCGACAAGATTATTCTGACAAGAAACATTTTACATTGCATATAACACATAACGCAATCCTTATAATAATGAATGTGGTAATTCAGAAGAATATTTTTTTTTTTCACAGAATTCACTGAAGAATTGAGTTATTATCGCCAGAACGACAATGGTTCATCCGCCTACAGCATGTGGTTTATCCGACCCCAAATCTGTATTAGAGAAGAATTTGCTATATAACAGTATAAATGCACTTTTTTTTCTCTATGTTTCGGTCAATGTTGTACCCGTGCTCCCCATCTTAATCCTTAACTCGATTTTAATTGGGACCTACGCTCAACAAGCTCGCTTTTAAGTAGGTTCCTTCATATTTCTTTAGCATCCATTCACAGATTCAAAACGTCATAGATCGACCACTATATGTTTTATATATTTGCAATATTTTATGTATGTCTCCAGCTTGATATCATGTACTTCATTTAATTTTGTTATATTTGATGTATTTTTTCATCGAGAAATATGAAAATAAATCGAAATCAATATTCCAGTAATTGAGAGGTGACTCCGTGCTTGTTTACAGTCGATGGTACAAACTTAAAGGGATCGTATAGTTTTGGTTGAGACCTAATTTCAGGTTTCTAACATTTTTTGGTGAGATAATGAGAAACCTCTTATGAAATATGGAGGAGCATGTAATTCCATGAGGAATTCAACGTTTATTTGATGAAAATTGGTTTTGAAATGGCTAAGATATCCAAAACAGAGCGATTCTAATAAAGTGTGGGACCCACCTTTTATTACAATCACTTTGTTTTACTTTGTTTTTGGAGGTTTCAGTCATTCCAAACCCGATTTTCATCAAATAAACTTTGATTTCCTCTTGAAATAGTATGCTCTGTACTATCTTATAAGTGTTTTCTTGGTATCTCGCAAAAAGTTAAAAGCCCAATTCTCATCTCCACCAATACTGTACCATCCCTTTAAGCATGCAATATGTTTATGTGTCTCTGCCTAATGTCCGTGTAATTCAACTATTAGAACTAATACCTGCTATTATGAATGTCAATCCTTCAAGACTCATTGGCCAGTACAAATGTTACTTTCACCCTAACCCTGCAACTAGTAATTTTAGCATGTGCACTAGGAATTTAGAGAGAGCGGTACCGAAAAGGTTATGTAGAGTGTAAAATAGCCATTGAAAGGATTTTCACAAAATGTTACCAACAATCATGAATGGTTAGATAGAGATCGTTTACTCACTGGTAGGACAGTATCTACGTGTACGCGTTGTCAGTCCCTGGCCGTTATTTCCCATACAAGTTATATTCGCGCACGAGTCGGGCCGAGGTGAAAGGACCACAGTTTTCGAGGGAGACACCGATTCTTCATCCTTCTTGATAGCGTACGTGTGGATGGGGGGAAAAGGTTGGTCCTCCGGACTGACGTTACATGTTACATTGAGGTCGATTTGTCCCTCGCCTTGTACGCGATCCCCAAGCTCCTCGAGAACGACTGATATGGCATCTCTCGCGGGAGGGGCTGTTAACAACAATATATATAAAAAAGTGTGTTGCTTGTGTCAGATTTCAATTACATGCAGAATAACAAAATGAAACGTGCAGATTTGAATATTGTAAGTATTCTACCCAATCAAATCTCATGCAATGTTGCGATTACCGTCAACAATTATTCCTCGAGCAGGAGAATGTAATGAGATATTTGTTATGGGGTTTAACATTTCATACAGACCATCTTTGCAGATCTCATAAGAAAAGACCGTTAACAAATCCTGCTAGTGCATGTTGTGTTTAAAAAAAAAATGCAGACTTCGAAAGCTAATTCCAATCTGTGAACTGTGTTGAGTAATTTTCAGAAAACAGAATTATCGGTCTACTCGTCCATTCAAAAGTTGATTTTTCTCCAATATTTTGATTATTTTTTTTTGATGAACAATGATGTTGCCAACATTGAGCACATCACAGTCAGTGATGTTTAATGATATTATGACACTCCGTTCAAAGGTAAATTCTACTCTGTGGATACGTTACCTTAAGATCAAAGGAATCAGTGAAACAACAAATCCGACACAGATTTATTGTGAAAATCAGGAATTTACCATTTTTATTTGAAACACTTCAGTAATATGGTTCACATTTACGATGTATATCATGTGTTGTAGTGATGATGTAATCAGGTCACAACACTAGATTTACCATTCTTTTTGATGAGAAAAAAACAATCATAGTTATCATCTTTAATGTCATTGATCTGTTAATCATAAGTTCCTTTAATAGAGGGGGAGTCTACGTGGCCGAATTACCTACAAAACTACTGTTAAATCATCACTTGCATGAACAAGAAGCTGAATGGAATGTGAGTTTGGGAAAGTTAGCAACATCAATGTCTCCTCCAAGTATCCTTAAGGTTTGAGTAGATGTTAGAGAATTTACGTCAACAAAGAAGAGAGATAAAGAATCCACTGCTACCTTTTGGACAGTAGATGGCGCCACTTGATGTATCTCCAAGTCCGTTGCTTGCCGTACATGAAACTTCGACGCACCATCGAGGCCTCGGGGAAAGCCGAGCACGCGAAGAAGAAGACTGGGAGAGTGTGGCGATATCAGCTCTGATGATGTAAGAATTGATTGCCGGATACGGTTGCTCGCGAGAAGTCACGTGACATTCAATCTCCACAGCAGTACTGTGGTCATGGAACTTGATTGATATGATATCATCCTCAGGACCATCTGTGTTGGATGTCGGAATCAGAACATTTCTCAACGTATTGCATGTTTTTAATTCTTTCTAACTTTATGACAACTGCATTAAGACAAATCATGTGGCCTGAATAAACATTCAATCTCCATAAAGGTTGTCCTCGACAGTTATCCTTTAAACAGCTCAGATGTTCATATCTTGAATAACGCGCAAAACGTGAATATGCACGTTGTTTCATAAGGCACTTGAAAAGAAAAATCAATGGAAGGATGCTATTAAAGTTGTATGATGCAGGTTTCTCAACTTCGGTACATTTCTACAATACATAAACAGAACCTTTTTTTCTACTTTTTTATTCAAAGTATATAGGACCTACACGTAAAGCAAAAAAGTACGAAAAGACACAACTCTGGTGACATGACGAGCGCACACTCACGCACTGACACACACACACACACATACAGACACATTAGAACAGAAAAAAGAAAGAAACACAACTGTTCCTGTCACCTATCAAAGAACAGTGCGGTGTGTGAGGGAAAGGAAGCGAAGAGCGAGAGAGAGGGAGAGAGAGATGGAGAGAGAGAGAGAGGGGGGGGGGGGGCGGGGGGGGGGGGAGGGTAGAAAAGGTCAGTACATCCGCGATACACGAACAGTTCAGAGTCAGAGAGACTCAAGTATATAAAATTATAAGAAAATTTCTCCAAAATTATTTAGAACTAGGAAAGATTTCCTTTTTCCTTTTTGGAGGAAATTCTATAATCAGGGCGATTATTAAAAAAACAAAACGAAACAATACGTTGATAAAATAGCGAATATCATAAATAAAATGTATCTATCTGTTTGAAGAGTGGGGTGCTTGTGAACACTGTCATTATTTTTTTCTAAACACGGTTTCAAAAAATGAAGAACGGGAATTGTTATTATAAAGTATACATGAATTGGCCCAGGTAATGATGATAAAAATTCATGTCTTTCAAAATATCATAATTCGATGCAGGAGCATGCAAGGTATACCATTGCTATACGGAACAACAGAGCGTCAACCCTACAAAGATTCCACAAAATAAAATGCCGTAATTTTGCAGTTCAGGAGTCAGATGAGGACAATTTGAGATGAAAAAAACAACAACAAACACACACACAAAATGAAAAAACACGCACATACCAAAACCAAAAGAAAAACAAAACAATGCTCGCCAAAAACATCAACCACAAAAGGCAAAACAAAAGTCCTTGTCCGCGCGGTCTTCCCTTTAACACTGTTTAGGAGTAAATTGAAAAAGCAATATTTCAGTCTGAAAAAAAAAAATAACAACCGTAAAAATATCTCTCACATTCGAAGTCACTTTGACAACTAAGAAAAATATAGATGCCAAACCCAAAAGTACAGGAAAGGTGGAAAAACACGCAATGTATACTATATCATAATGATAATCTATGATAGAGTTACAAAATAATGCCAGAAAAAAATAAGTATACGAATATTAGGTGATTTATGTGATCATTTACCAAAAATCAATATCAGTTATAATCATTTTACTTTGTGACTGGCACAATTACGTTGTGATCAGTGTGATAAATCAAACAACATATACAATAATAACGAACAGCAAAGGCTGAAGGCTCCCCCCCCCCCCCCTCTCTCTCAGGGTGATTTTAAAGTACATGTACCAAATTATAGATTCTACACAAGAATACGGGTACTGCAGATTATTCTTTGTGATAATGCAGAACTTGTCATTTCTTTTTGTTTGATATTGTTGAAATATTTCCGAAACGGTCCTAGTTTTTTTTTCTTTAGGTAACAACAATTTGCTGATTATTTTGTACGCACGTACACCTTAAAAAGGAAGATCAAAATTCAATCATCGAATGAAATTATCCTAATTTAGGTTGATTTTAAATTGGGTATCAACATAAACGTACTTTAGCAGACTAACTTTTGGGCAGTTTTGTCGATTTTCTTTTTGTTTAATCTGTACCAAAAAGCTTGATTTACTTTAAAATACATTTGATTTCAACTAGAATACTGTCCTGTCCTCAAGTTAACCTTTCTTCTGTAACTCTTCAAGTTGCATCAAAATACAGACATTGAAGTTGTCATTTTTGGAAGGACAGATGAAATGTAATGAAATTATTGGAAAAAGCGTAGCTTGCATACTTACGCCTGACGTTTAAGACAGATGACTCTGCAGTACCGGAAATCACGCACTGGAGAATCTTCCCATGATTGGTAGAGGAAGGAGTGAAGGTCAAGTCACTTTCGATGTCGTAGTATCGGTAATAGATATATCTACGCGAATTACAACTCTAGAGGATCCGCCATCACCCCAAGTGAATGTGCCGAGTCGTTGTACATATATACATGGAACGCAGTGAACGTAGAGGAATCTCAGCCCGAATTTTGTTAAAACCCGAACCATTTCTTTCTGTTTTCAATTATTTCCGAAGAAAGCATGAAAATATGGTTTACGGAATCTCTACAATTTTTAAACGGCGGGAATTTACCCCTCTATCTGATCTAGTGAAGGTTTGGATTCTATACAAGGACATGTAAAGTAAGTGTTTAATGAAATCCAAAAAGTGATACTTTCAAGGAAAGTAATGCCTTTCTAACGTCAGTAGTTATCTTTACGAGTCTAATGACATAATTTCAACATGTCTACCAAGATAACGTAAGTGATTTGAACGTGAACCTCTTATATCTAACTTTCTTAAGAGTCGATTTGGGTCACTAATATTCTGACAGTACTCGTCGGACAATCTGTAGTATGTGTTTAATGCAATGAACTGGGAAGAAAATAAGTCAGTGATGCCAAACAACACTCGATAGTATGCATGACATGCCTAACATGCGAGTTAATTGTACTCCCAAGCTTACATTTCTGTATCATAATTCAACGACTATAAGGGTAAGAAGTGATTTTTCGATTTCCTTAAATTTTAACGGATTGCTTATGCTACAGGTTAGGAAGACCGCCGGGTACGTCTGATTATCTTCCTACCACTGCCGTCCAATACTAATGAACTGTTTTTTTTATAACTAATTTTATATCCATGGATGTTGCTTCTCACTGAGCGGAGGTTAGTATGTTTGTGGTCTCAAAGGTGAAAGCTTGACTCTACCACTCAAACCACTGAAGTAAAACTAGTTAACGAGGATCAAATTCCGCTTTGACGACGGCTATCATTCGCAGGTCCCAGCATGATCAAAGTGTACTTCCGTCGCACTGTTATTAGTAAGGTGAGAAAATTTAGCATTATTTACAATAATTCCTGAGGTAGATTCATTTAGCAAATTTCCTTTGCCCATTATTGTTATACAGCTAAAACAAGTATGTCATACAGGAAGTGCATTTGCCAGAATTTTACTATGAATCGCTTTTAAAATGTTCCTACAAAATGGCAGGAAAGTATCGTGAGGACGATCCAAGTACAGGAGAAATAATACTCGAGAGAACGACCGACATTAAATCATTGTGGTAAAATATTGTTATTCTGGGCATACGTTAAAAGATGAACACAGGTTGAGGGCACTCACTAGAAGAATTAGATTTGGTAAGGATACGCTAACACAGATAACGTGGTCGATGAAGGGATCTTGTTGTCTGCCACCTGCTGTCTCTGGTGGAAGATGTGCTCCTACGTCCGTCGTTTACCAATGATCACGTTTTGGCTCGTCATTGCAAAGTTTATTTTTCACCTTTTGGGGCATATGGCTGTCTGTACGGTCTGCATGTTGTGAAAAGCTGGTTAGACATTGCTTTCTAGGCATTTCTTCTCATTTACTCCAGCTGGTTAAGCGTCGTATTCATCTCGCTAAAAGGTGACTTCCGTCCGTATGCAGGAAATATGGAAGCTCTTATTGAAAAAAGCCACTACTTACTGAAGTCATGCCATCTACAAAAGTTAAAATATGTGTTCTGCAGTAGAAATAGTGCAAGAAAGTCATAAATCAGGAAAAGTTTGAGCACCGCTACATGATTTGTAGAATGTCGCTGTATAAAGACGGGGGAAGAAACGATCTGTTTACTGTCAATAAAGAATTTATCATTGCTGGCAAACTTCATTTTGAAATCATCAAACCTTGCATGAACCAAAAAATTGACAATAAAATGCATTGGCCAGTGTGCCGTTTGAATGCGCATCTTAACAATATAGAAATTATGTATACATTCTATCATATCCTTAGAGTGTACGCTGACGTACTTGCTGATGTCTGCCACTGAGGGAGGTCGCTTGTTTCTGGTGAGTTCTTCACGAAATCACTTCTTTGTGTCGATTCAGAAAATGAGACTAGTTTGGAAACTCTGGAGTTTGCAAAAGGAATATATTCTGAAATCTGTCCGAGGAGTTGCATAGGAATACTCAACTAGAAAGTTGAGTAACATGGATGTGTATCAACCAATGTACTTTTTACGATCAAAGGTCATTTCCGTCTCATAAACTTTTCGGGCATTAACCATATCAGCGACTGCACTATTCATAACTACATGAAATGAGCATTTTTATTCAAAATACAGGAAAAACAAAGACTGTCTAGTACGACAGTAACATTATTTTTCATTCTGTCTCTAAAATGTACAAAGACATTTTATGCAACGTAACTTTAAGAAACAGCGAATGTTTCTTTTACCAGAGCTAGTGTCATCAAGTGTAATACGTCTTCCTTGTGACATGTGGAAGAAATTGTTGCATTTTGAGCGTTGCTTTTGGCCATTTTTTCCACGTGGACCGTATTGCACTCGATGAATTGCATTAGTGAGGTTATTTTGAAGTGTTTCACTCTGCCGTTCTTGCATGAATGAATGTTCTAGTGTTTGCATTATCATGTTGTGGTCACACTATCAATAAGAAGAATATGCGCTCCCGTCCCGACACCATCTCTTGTCTTGTCTGTCCTGATTACTCGTTGTATCAACCCCGCTCGTAATCTGGACTCCATCCAAGTACCAGTTCGCTGTCTGAGTGTTATACACAGCATCAGCGGTACACCTTGCAGTGATTTCGTGACCGGCGGTCAGTTCACTCGGTACAGTCAGAGTCACGGCATCTAGGGTTCGGAAGATGGAAGAGGAGAAATGTAGTCAGTTAGATGTATGCACAACCACAGCAACATCTGAACAAGCTAAGGCAACATAAAGAGCGAAATAGATTGAAGAAAAAAAAACACAGTATAGATCATCTCTTTGTAACAATGGCATTTCTGATATTACCTGTTTTCGTTGTTACTCTTACAACTTTTATCAGTAACTAGTAGCAAGATGAAAGCATGATTCTGTAATGTTTTGAATACAGAATAACATTGCCCTACTCATATTTTGTATAGCTTAGTGGGATTTCATTTCAGATTAAAATAATGCATCATAATAAAATAACGGCAATACTGACGAGCTTTTCTTTCTGACCCATTGAACAGTGACCTTTCAATTGATAAAGCTTTTTTTTCTTTTGTAAGTCTTGTTTTTTGTTTGTTTGTTTGTTCGTGATTTTTTGTTTGCTTGCTTGTTTGTTTTGTTTCATCGCGGATAAAAAGGCTGCTTTTAACTATAGTCGCTGGTTTCCAGCAAGACCATAAACATTTTATAACAAATTTGTTTTCAAGCTGATTTTTATTTTCAAACTTCCTAGATCGACAATGGAATTATGGATGAGGGATATTAAAAGGAAAACTCACCAGAGACACGCAAGGACACCATGAAGACTGCAACTATGCATACTGGTAAGTTCATCGTGGTTGCAATATAAAGCGACGATCCGGAAGAAAAGTCCTTACTCCTGCAAAGGATCAAAAAGATTACAACACACATAATGATAATGATATTGCAATATGCAAGGGAGACATTTCTCTACGGCTTTGCACTCATGTCGGTAGTACTTAGTAAGTTGTATACCAACACACTCCTCAAACGAATTTAACTTTATTAGGTCAAATCGTAACACATTTATCATTAAGATACGTGGATAATCTTATATTTACGACTGTCGAATAATGCAGTAAATACGTAAACAAGTGACTAGTTACTGTGAATTCAGAAGAAGATGAACGTCATGTGTCCACGTGCTTGGCAACAAATGATTTGTAGTGGCCAGTCAATTTTATAGAGAATGCATGCCAAAGCAACTGCACGTCCCTCTGCGTGATTGTAACGCATGCGCAGCAGTGTGAAAAAGGCGCGGCTTATGAGAAACGGAAATTTGAGAGCTGGAATGAGCTGAAATTACACTACAGGCTTCGTCAAATGATCTTTAGTAGTTTCCTTCCTCAATTTAAAATCTGATAGGTTTTGGTGTCTCTTACTATCATTTCAAATACATCGTTACAACGTCTATTGTGTACACCAGCAACACTTGCATCTATCTGTTCAACTTGGGAAAGTCGAAAAAATATTCATTATATAAAACGATAATAAAATAATAGGGAATATTCATAGATGAGCACGAGACGATGTGCATATACGCGAACACACACACACACACACACACACGCACACACACACACACACGCACACACACACACACACACACGCACACACACACACACACAGAAGTACATACATCTTGTTTGAGTTCGTCTTAATATCAGTAGGTGCGTTGGGATTATGCATTCAGATTTGTGCAAGACCCTCAAAAATTTGAACGGCCAAACTCTGCTGTTTTTCAGTGCCCATGTCACCATCAGGAGTTTATGCATACACCGAGCTGATGAAGACATGGAAAGTAACATGAGGATTTGGTCTCGCGTCTTTAAAAGACAAGCAAAGTGTGTTTGTATTGGCGCGGATCATTGTTTCTCTTCCCGTTTCCTCATGACTCTCTTACCATTCGGTTTCGCGAAAACATCTCAACAGAGACATGTTAACAAGAATCAAATTCCTGAATTTCATTCCCAGTAAAGCAAAGCAGATGCGTCATGAAGTTCAAGTATCCATCAGTGAGCTTTAGATCTGCGACGGGAACTCTAAGATGACGCCTCCTCCCGGGTTGGACAGTGGAAACAGCTGTCTCGCGCAAGGGCAGAACACAATTTTTGGCTTAATAGCGTCGTCTTACATTGTCTTAGCGTTCGCATCTCAGATCTAAAGCTCGAGTCTTAATAACGAGATGCCCTGTTTGTGAATATATTTCAATTTTCACGCGGTTAACGTACCAGATCTTGAATGTGTAAAGTGCCACTACAGACAAAATCATTCTAGCTGTATTAACCATACATGAGGTGAAAATAAGGTTCTTTCGCACAATCGCGTCAACACTGTTTCTTCACAGACGCTTCTACTGACGTCAATATAGGACTCTCCAGAAAAAAACAAACCAAACATATATAGTTAACATCTTTCGTGTCCCAGCAAAACCCATTTAAGTGTAATTTAAAGGGCGAATCGTGATATTCTTCAAATTTAGACCTAGATGAAAATCAAGATAATGAAAGAGGTTCCACTGAATAAAACTTGATGTTAAAATTATTAGAATGATTCAGAAATTTAAAGTTTCATATTGGTTGAAACGTGGTGATATCATGAAGTCATAAGTCCCATATGTCACAGGTTCGTAAACACAAATGCCACAAAAAAGAGAGTTTGTGCTTGGTGAATTAAGGAAATATATTAATTGCCTTTACACCGCTTTATTTGAGTAGGACGCACTTTTAAGACGTTCGGACGATATGCTGAATTAACAATGTTTATTATTAGTCGATTTACATTCAAATGAAATATAGAAGTCATAGTGTTGGATTATTATAGATAAACAATCTTTTCCCTGAACATTTCTGATTCATGTGGAGTCTTTTTTCGTTCATCTGTCCAGTAATATACAGTAGAAGATCTCTCACTGTCTCATTGGAACTTTATTTTCTCCTTCGCAGGTCGTCAAAAGAGACCAAGTCGTTTGAGGAACCAATCATCCAGCCCCACAACTCTGTCCCATCTGCCTTCAGGAAGGTCCAGCAATAAGATGTGTATGCACTACTCAAGGTGTCATGCACTGCTAAACTTGTGTGCGGATATAGGTTCAGATTGAAAACTGTACTAACGTTGTTCGCAGCTGCTGCGATGGTAGATTTCATACGTTAGCTCTTAGCCCTAGCCAGGGACTTTTTCAAATTGTGAGATGTTAGATAAACACAAATAAAATGGGCTTCTAAAAATATTGTGGTTCTTTTTTGTCAGACATAATGTGTGTAATGGTAATGAAGAATAATCACACATGTTATAGAGGCATCCAGGTCGCCGTGGAGACATTATATAGGCGTATTGAAATATGTTCATGGAGGTCAACGACCCCCACACCCACATACGCGCGCGCGAACACGCACACACACACACACACACACACACACGCCCTCTATTCCAAAACATGACACCAACATTAAACAACACGCTCACCGGAACGCTGTGAAACCCATCACATAACAATGGCTACTTGATCATCGCGAAATGTTTGTATACCTTTTCTACATAATTACGTTATTATTATATCCATATACGTGTGTGTGTGTGTGTGTGTGTGTGTGTGAGTGCGGGTGCCCTTTATATTTACACACACCATGTGATTTTAGTGCTTTGAAGCGATGTTATTTCACATACATGTAAGTCGTGTTATAAATAATGGGAGTGGCACATTTGTCATTTTGTTTTTGCATAGATCCTGATGAAGGCCGACACAACCGAAAGGTAATAAAGGAAATAGGAAGAAGAAGTTACGTCTCCCGTTAAATACTAAATGTCTTTCGCCTAAATGTAATAATAATGGTTATAATAATAACACTAATAATGATAATAATAATAATATATACACATATATATTATATATATATATATGTATATATATGTGTGTGTATATATATAAATATATATATATATATATATGTATGTATTTTAATTCAATTTCATTTCATTTCATTGTTTCTTTTATGGTACAATATAATTAACGATGATCACTTTCAGAAATATACACATGGTTCATAATAATTTATGGCTGATTTTGCACATGAAAGGTAAGCAAATCATTGTGGCAGAGAACGGAGATATGACACTGATTAAAAAGAGTCAAGGTACCATACAGGAGGATCCCCAGTAAGCCGAGCCTAATATTGGGGCCTCATGCAAAAAGAAATACAAAAGAAAATTCAATCAACTATCGACTTACTTAACTACAAGTATGAAGAGTTATATTGCAAAATGAGCGTAGCGCCATTGTTAATCATTTCGAAGTATGAAGTCCATCATGACATAGAAAATTAAATCTTTCCCAGTAATACTTCACTTGTGACATGACAAGGAATATTCTAGAAGTTATGTTGAAAGATATCCTGTATTTTCTTACTATTTTCTTCTTTTGCAACTTTAATCACAAATATCTCAACTGAACAGTAATGGAGTTAGCTCCTTTTACGATAAAACTCTTCACATGTATAATATGTAGATTATATATATATATATATATATATATATATATATATGCATAATAGATCGTCGCTGGGGTGACAAGACCTTGTATCTGCAATTTTGGTGAAAATGACTCTTTTTCATCAGTTTGCTCTTCTGAACATTTGACATTTTGTAGATACGAGGTCTTGTATATATATATATTTTTTTTCTCAAGTTGGTTTTGTCTGTTTAATTAGTTACATTGATTGTACCATTGATTGTATCATTAATACATGCCAAACAGGCATGTTTGTTATTGGTGACAAACTAATGAAGTACAACAAAATACCACAGTGAAAGTTCGATGTTTTCACTGTTTATTCATGTTATTCGATTCCTCTTCCGGAACTTGCACATTCAAGAGAAATGAATTAGGATTTTTTTTTTTTTCTGAAAAGCTATGAATGTGCGATCACATTCTACGTGTATTTTCAAATCAAAGAAACAATCAGAGCTTTCAAAGTGTCGTCAAACTTGTGAAATTAGAAATTTATGAAATTTATTATTTTCAAATACTCGCATAACACTGAAAACAGTTGCAACCACGTATGCACATTATGTAACTTAAATAAGGAGGTGATGTTGATCAAACCTTTAAAACCTGCTAACACATTCAGCAGATAATTCCTCTTACATTCAAATTACAAAGATCAAGATTGTCATATTTCGCTTTGAATTCTTGGACTGTGGTGTTTAACCAACAACAACGATTTAAGGCCGCAATGATAGGGTCATGGTTTCTTAATTATTAGCTGACAATCTACTTTAAGAAGCAGTGAAGATTTGTGAAGTTCAGATATTATCTCGCCACTTAAATTTCACATCTGTAGAGTTAGTACGATACCTCGACACGTCTCAGATATCAAAAGATTTCAGTGGGCAATGTGAGATGATACGGCTAAGAATTTATGTTTTTCAAACTTTTGTCTATCTTGCTTTACTTTCAAAGTTCAAGAATGTTTAGAAACTTGTAATTTTTACAGTGTTTGGAGAGCTTAAAAATAATGATAATACAAAAATTACAGGAACAATGATATTAAAAAAAGGTGATAAAAAACAAATTACATGTGTAAGAAAAGGAATATCCTTCGGCTTTATCAGTTGCTCACGGTGACGGGCAAGAGAAATGAATGCGATTAATTATCGTAATATAACTGACGATCGAGACTTAATTTGTCACGGGTAACAATACTCCAGAGCCACTTATTACGTTCAGACAAAACCAGTAACAAACATCAATGACACTGAACTTGGTGGGTCCATTCAAAACAAATGGTAATGGCCTTTCTGGTCAAAATGCCTAACATTATACCTCAATAGTCAACACTACTTCTCCAAAGTGTGTATTAATGCATTGTAAATAATGCATAATGGACCTGCGTATATTATGCTGAATGAATCAAATAGGAGCTGGAGAAAATGAAACCAACCATTATCACGTGATTATAACCAGTAAAGTGTTGATTTTTCTATCTCATAACCGTCATGCATACACAAAGAGATGCACACACGCAGACACACACACAATTTAGGAATAAAGTAATGGTGTTGTATTTCTTTTTCAGTAAACGAAGAAGTTGAAGCCTGAATGTTATGTCCGTTGAGAAAATAATGTAAAGCAGAAGCAAGAAAGATCTTTGAACCCTCTTTACTTGGAAGCAATCCACATCCGAAGTATGTCCGTTTAGCGGCTGAAACTATTCAAATGTAAGGGAAAATTACGAAAAAAAAATGATCAAAATATGTCGTTTGTCGAATATTCAAGAAGCGAGTGCGACAAAAAGATAGATAATACAAATTTTTGAATACAATAAAAAAGTAACATAAGCCTATATGTCTTCATATAGCATGGCCGGCGCAGCCGTGGGGGCCGTGGGGCCGTGGGGGCTCGGGTCCCCATACTTTTTGTGCACCACACAAAGGAATACATAAGGTGTCATCACTTAGGGCCCCCACACTTTTTTCAACCCGGAAGTACGTAAGTGGCACTAAAATAGAAATAGATAGAGATCTTGAAGTATGGCGACGGTAAGATTAATGTTTTTTCTCTGAAGACCTTTTTTTTTTTATAACACCCGGAAATGGGAGGGGAGAGAATGAGCTGAGGACCTTTTTTTTTTTTTTTTTGCTTGTCAGCTGAGGAAACCCGGAAGTGGACGGGGAGAGATGAGCTGAGGACCTTTTTTTCTTTTGCTTGTCAGCTCATGAAACCCGGAGTGGGCCCCCACACTTTTGAAAATGCTGCGCCGGCCCTGTATAGGGCCTACATTTGTATGTTAATTTGTGCCGTCTTCAAAAGCAAAGGTCCCGAACATGCATAGTACCGAATTACCTCATCGCTACAGAGTGCACAAATGTATATAACCGATGCCTTTAATTGAATATTCCGACGTTAACATCTCATGATATAATCTTAGACATTGGGAATGAAAGCAGATTAACTTGCAACCTATATATATATATATATATATATATATGAAGAGTTTGTTCGCAAAAACCGACAAGTCCATATTTGCCAAATGGAGATATTTGCGATTAAAGGTCGAGAAAAATAAAGAGAATAATAAGGAAAATTTTGCTTCTTTTAACCATAACTTCAAAAATGTACCTTTATATGTAGTGACCAATATATCATTTCAAAGGTATTATTTTGTACTTTATGACAGAGACCGTACTTCAAAACCTTTAAAAATGGACTTATCGGACTTATGCGAACAAACTCTTCATATATAATATATATTATACATATATGTATGTATATATATATATATAGATAGTAACAAAGCTGCAACAAAGTTCATGCTGTATTCACCAACGGTTTATTTCTTCACACAAACCGAATAGAGCATGAACTTTGTTGCAGCTTTGTTACTTATCTTTTTATCTTGCCAACACGTGGACTACCTTATCAACATATATATATATATATATATATATGGTATATATGTAAATATAGCTAAGAATTAGCCAATTTGATGACATCTCCTTTTTACTTGATAAGGTCACAGATTTGTGGTTTTTTTCAGTTTTCTCACACTACATACCTCTTCTCAGAGTGCAAATTTTCTCCTGTTGACAAAGACGACGCAGAGAATTCCAGACATGACGAACACGACTACCAGCAAAGCATATGTTGTCGACGACCGATAAAGAGCTCCCTGATGTCGCTGAAATTCTGCGATTATCTCCACTGGTTACATATCAATGAGACATACAGCAGCACGGGAAAGTTAGTTTGAATGAGTATGATAGAAGAAATGCTTCTGCCATATTACGCACAATGTCGCAAACCTTAACACTTGGACATACTAACTCTAGATGACGATAGTAAAATCATTCTAGCACCTATGTAAATGAGCAGTGACAGGCTGTAGCTAGTAACTCATATGACTTTAATAATAGGTTATCATTTTGCTACAGGGTTTGAAACAAAACAAGACAAACAAACAAGCAAACAAACACAGATTGTTAATGGGGGTGTATAATGTAGATGTACATGATTGACGAGATATGTTTTGATTTTGTGTGTGTGTATACATATGTACCTTATTTGCTTTTGTTCTTCATTAAGAATTTGTAATATTCCAATATCAATGCAAGTTCCACGGAAACGTTGGTTCATAATGTCCATGCCATCTTTCGAGTTTCGTTGAGAGTAGAAACACTGTTTCATAGAATACATTTAAATGGCTCAGAGAAAGGAGAGGCTTTGAAACAAACTTAACTCCATGATCACCTGTTTAGGAAACCTGTATAATCCTTAATGTGCGTTTGAATGCCGATTGACACAGGACGACCCCAAGATTCGTCCACACGGCCAAAAATTCCCGCCACCAAAAGGGATATGTGTTATGTTATGTTATGTTATGTTATGTTATGTTTTTTTTTCAGATGGCAGTCTCTTCAGCTTTGATTATTGCTACCGTACTTTCAACTAATGAAGTATGATGATATAATTTGGCCTACTTGTTGGGCGTACATTGCTAACATATGGTTATGTCACATCTCACCTGACGGGCAGAAGGTCTTGGTTGCAGTAGTGGAGCCAAAATCGTTCCAACCCGTACAGGAGACTTCTGTGCCCCCGTTGGCTCGAGGAGTGAAGGCAGTCGACGGCGAGCGGGAGGATGAGAGAGTGACGTTATCGGCTGTGATGAGGAAGGTATGGACACCTGGTGTCGGCTGGTACTTCTCGTTGATATGACAGACCACCGTGTAGATTTTCCCGTTGTTCACTCCCACACGCTCGCTGAACTGGACGTCTATTATGTCCTCTGTTGTGTACAATAAGCAAGCAAGAAGAGAATTGCAAAGAAGTTAAAAAGAATTCAAAATGAGTAGGTGATAGCAGTGAGTTTCTTCATTCAGAAAAAAATCTTTCGAATGCTATTCATTAATTAAAAGATAGCAAACAACCTTCACTACCAATAACCTAGCCTTTTGTTAAGGCCATCTCGCTGTAATGGGCGAGCGCGGCAGCGCGAGGGCCTTTTGAGATCTGCTTCACACATTACTATTCATGACACATGAACCTTACTTAATAGTCATATTAACGGGTTCAGGGGCTCGTTTCATAAAACTTGTCATCAGTGACAAGTTGTCATAGATGTGACAAGCTACTGAAATCCTTGTATCTGGTTGGCTGAGAGCAGTTTGTCATAGAAATGTGGCAGTTGTCACTGATAACAAGTTTTATGAAACGGGCCCCCGGTCTACCAAAGGAATGGCGTGCTCCCCACATCCTTCGTCGTGGTGTGTCTGGTGTTCGCATGCCATCAGTAGAGGTCTGTGGCACGCATTCGCCGTATGCAAATTGACAGACATGCTGTGGTCGGTCTTGGGGAACAAAAGTCGGTAATTCAAAGGGCTATTGAAGAAAAGGATGGAAAGCAGACCTCAAAGACCCTCGCGCAAACCCACTCGACTGGGCTCTCTTTACCATACAGCGAAAGGGGCTTACCAAAAGGTAACGAATAACCCGACTTCACATCTGAATAATTTTATGCATGTCTGTGTATGCATATGATATAGCATTACTGTTCTTGTTGACAATTTACCTTTGTGACAAATCAATTCGGTAGCGAAGGTTGAGCCGTGTCTGTTACTTGCTTTACATCTGACATTGATGCACCTGTTAGGCCGAGATTGTAGAACCACGGACGGGTTAGCTGACAATGAAATGGTCTGGCCGTCAACCGAGATTTCGAACGTGTCGATTGGAGGCGTCGGCTGGTCACGTGCTTCAATGTGGCACGTGATCTCAATGTTTGTGTCAGTACCGTCTCTCTGTTCTTCAAACCTAAGTGACATGATATCGTCTCCTGGAGGATCTACAAAATATGGGAAATAAACATTTATTAAATGTTGATGTGAAATAAGGGTGTACAACTGATATTACAAGGAAAACACATGAAACAATATGAAAGTAAAAGACACGCATAGATACGAAGACATTATTATTACTATTATCATTATTATTATTATTATTATTATTATTATTATTATTATCATTATTATTATCATTCATTTATTTATTCGGCCATACAATTGCGATGTACAGTACAATGTCATGTAACATACATAGAGGGGTATATATGTATAAAATGTACCGGAGTGACACATGGGCCAGGGCTCACAAAAGTAAAATTCTTTATAATTACCCGGGGGCATGTGAGCCCTCATTTGTCACTCCATATCACATAATGAAAATTTTTACATTTTCTACATCTTAACTTCTTCTCAGCGATTGTGTAACTGTAAGAGTCATTTTTTTTGGGGGGTCAATTTACCTGTTTTGTATGTTCATTGCATAAAAGCAATTAAACAATCATTCATGAAGCCTGCTGTATTCTTTGTAAAAGTCTTTGGAACTTTCAGAATCTCGTAAGTAGTAAGATGATACACAACTGCCCTGTCTTTATTTTTGTTTGTTTTTGTTATCATATTTTGCCTGACATGATATTTGCATTACTACCTCTGTCCATATTTATACGGCACAGATATTCTAGAAGTTATAATGAACGAATTATACCACAGTTTCTTCAAGTGGCAGCAATTTGATATTATCAAAGTTAAAGGGACTGTACAGTACTGGTTGAGGTAGGGATTCATGTTTTGAACATTCCTAAGTGAGATAATGAAAAGCCTCTTATGAAATATGAAAGAGCATGTAATTTTAAGAAGGATTCAACGTTTATTATTTTTGATGAAAATTGGTTTTCAAATGGCTGAGATATCCAAAAAAGTGCTAATAATAAAAGGCGACATGCCACACTATTAGGATATCTTTGTTTCACCTTGTTTTTGGATATCTCAGCCATTTCAAAACCGATTTTCATCGAATAAACTTTTGATACCCCTTAGAACTGCATGCTCTTTGACATCGCATAGAGTAGTTTCTGAATATCTCGCAAAACGTTAAAACCTAAATCTTCACCTCGACCAGAACTGTACACACCCTTGAAGGGAAACATAGATAGAGAAGACATATGACATTTTCTACATCTTAAAGTCTTCTCAGCGATTTTGTAACTGTAAGAGTCCATTATTTTTTTTCAATTTACCTGTTTTTTGTGTTCACTACATAAAACCATTAAAACAATCATTAATGAAGCCTGTTGTAATCTTTGAAAAAGTCGTTGGAGCTTTCAGAATCTTGTAGGTAGAGGGATGATACACATTTATTGATAACTGCCCTGTGTTAATTTTTGTTTGTTTTTGTTATCATATTTTGCCTGACATGATATTTACTACCTCTGTCCATATTTATACGACACAGATATTCTAGAAGTTGTAAGGAACGAATGTACACCGCGGTTTCTTCAATTGGTAGCAACTGTGTGTTTACCTGAGGGGCAAAACTCTTCCGTGGTCGAAGTAAAGTCAAGAGTGTTTGCTCCGGTACAAGTGACTTCGGTACACCTATCGGAGCGTGTCGAGAGCGTGAATGATGACGAACTCGAGTTCGATACCGACTCATTTCCAACTTTGATGTCATAATTGTGTAGGGGAGGGAACGGCTGATCTGAATCGTTCACGTGACAAGAAATGATGACAATAGCTCGACCACCGCTGTCCAGTCTCTCGTCGAACTCAATGTCGATTATACCATTCCTCGGCGGATCTGGGCGGAAGTCATGGCAAATATTAACCACATCAAATTGGTGAAATGTTACGGGCAATGTAACGTTTGAATTATTCTGGTAATGCCTAGTTATTGATCCAGAACATTAATTTTGAACTCGTTAATATTTAATGAGCTATTTGAAAAGTGCAGGGAGTTGTCATAAGTCATGACTTAACGAGTAAATCATTGTAAATTAAGGTTATCAAAGGGAACGACAGTTTGGCGAAAAAGTAGACTCCTTCCATTTGGTTAGATTATGTGTCTTTGCTTTCTCTCTGCATGTTCTACAAGATTATTTTGAGAAGAAACATTGTACATCGTATATAACACATGATATATACATTGTTACAATGAACGTGGTAATTCAGAAGAACATTTTCTTTCGACAAAATCCACTGCAGAATTAAATATTCCAGTAAATAAGACGTAACTTCTGTGCTTGCTTACAGTCGATGGTACAAACTTAAGCATGCAATCTGTATTATGTTTATTTGTCTCTGCCTAATATGCGTGTAATTAAATTATCAGATCTACTACCTGCTATTGATTATGAATGTCAATCCTTCAAGAGGTAATTGGCCAGTACAAATGCTGCTTTCACAATACCCCTGCAACTGGTAATTTTAGCATGTGCAAAAGGAATTTAAAGAGAGCGGTACCGAAAGGGTTGATTGTAGAGTGCAAATTAGTTATTGAAAAGGATTTCACAAAATGTTACCAACAATCATGAACGGTTAGATAGAGATTGTTTACTCACTGGTAGGACAGTATCTACGTGTACGCGTTGTCAGTCCCTGGCCGTTGTTTCCGATACAAGTTATATTCGCGCACGAGTCGGGACGAGGTGAAAGGACCACAGTTTTTGAGGCAGACACCGATTCTTCATTCTTCTTGATAGCGTAAGTGTGGATGGGAGGGAAAGGTTGGTCCTCCGGACTGACGTTACATGTGATACTGAGGTCGATTTGTCCCTCGCCTTGTACGCGATCCCCAAGCTCCTCGAGAACGACTGTTACAGCATCTGTTGCTGGAGGCGCTGTTAACAACGATGTATCAAAAATATATTGTTTGTATCAGATTGTAATTACACGCAGAAGAACATGATAGACTGCAGGTTTGAATATTGAAGGTATTGTACACTATGAAATCTTATGCAATATTGTAATGGCCGCAGGATAAAGCAATGACATTACTTGTTTTGAGGTTTGATATTTAGATCATCTTTGCAGATCTCATAAGAAAAGACTTCGTTAAGTCATGACTTATGACAACATATTCTTCTAGTGCATGTTGTGTTAAAAAAAAGAAATGTGAGGAATTTGGAAATTAATTCCAATCTGTGAACTGTAGTAATTTTCAGAACACAGAATGATTGGTCTACTCTAACTATTAATTTTCATTATTTTCATTATTTTATTCCCAACATTGAGCACATCATAGTCAGCCATGTTTGGTATGACACTCTGTTCAAAGGTAAATTCTACTCTGTGTTTGCATTACCTTAAGTTCAAAAGAATCAGTGAAACAACTTTGCTTAGTCCCACAAAGATCCAATGTGCAAATCAGAAAATTTTGAATTTCTATTCGGAACAATCCAGTAATATGTTCATATTTACGATTTATATCATCTGTCGTCTTGACGATATCCTCAGGTCTCAACACTAAAATTGCCATTTTTTATAAATCTTTTTAAAAAAACCCACACACAAGTTTCTATCATCTTTCACATCATTGACTTTTGAAGTGGGAGGTCACTTGGCTAAAGCAAAAAAAAAAAAACACACAACAAAGTTTGATCATCATATTTTGCATGCAGAAACAGCTGAACGGGATTTGAGTGTGTAAGTATGCAAATCTATGTCTCCTCCAAGTTTTTTTTTTTTGAAGGTTTGAGTAGATGTTAAAGAATTTACGTCATCAAAGAAGAGAGATAAAGAATCCGCTGCTACCTTTGGGACAGTAGATGGCGCCACTCGTTGTTTCTCCAAGTCCGTTGCTTGCCGTACATGAAACTTCGATGCACCAGCGAGGCCTCGGGGAAAGCCGAACACGCGAAGAAGAAGACTGGGAGAGGGTGATATTATCGGCTCTGATGACATATAAATTGATTGCCGGGTGCAGTTGGTTACCAGAAATCACGTGACATTCTATCTCCACAGTAGTATCCACATCTTGGAATTTTATTAATATGATGTCATCCAGTGGTGGACCACCTGTGTGTGACAATGTTAATAGGATTACAATAATGCAAGGAGTTTTTGCTCATTGTTTGGTTTTCTTATCATTATTCTCCATAGAATCAGAACCCTGCATTTAAAGGGGACCTCTATAGGCTAAGCAATACTTACAATTGTTGTTTTTCATATCTGGTTTTGCCTTGGAAGCACATACACATGCATTAAACTCTTTCTTCTACAGAATAATTTGTCTTCCCTCAAGTTAAATGGTTTCTTTTTTCATGATAATATAGTTACAGTAGATACTTCCGTTTGACTATTCCAAAGGACTTTGTTATAGCTTAAATTCAGTATAGTTGTAAATTTGTACCCACTTACATTTTGTAATCGCTATGTAAAGATAAAAATAGAAAACGTTACAAAAAATCAATGAGGATAATTATACTTCTTGTTACTTCTTGGTTGTTGTTTTTTTTATTGTGCCAAGTGGTCCTACCTTAACGTTGATATGACAGGGCTACAGAGTGTTGCACTTTAACATTTAACTGCAGAAATTTATAGGAAACTTTCACCCTGGAATTAAGTAAGATGATAAAAAAATTCATTGTAAAAAAGCACGGTGATAGCTTTAAGGTTTGAAATGTATTCACAAAGGATACAGGGGTTCACAAAATGATTACGCAATTGGTTGATAGTTTGACAGCTCCAATGGTCTATATTACTTCTAGAGTGTAATAGGTGTTTGGAGCACACAATTACTGGCATATGGATAGGTCATATGAATGCACATTTCTGATTTAACAAACTGTTATGCCAGTGATGATGTGATGAAAATTATATTTTACCATGTGTTGTATACCTGCATAGTATCCCTATCAAACATTTTCTTTGTACAAGCTTTCTAAAAATCCCAATCCGGAAGTAATGCCGTATGCCAGATTGTGAAGTCATAGAGATTTGAGAGCAAATAGTACTTTAATATACAAGGATGACATAAGTTCATAGTGTCGTATGCCGTGTGTTGATGTTGATATTTAGAAACTTTGGCAATAAAAAATAAACAAATTTTTATTCAAGAACATTGTAAATGGCTAAAAGCGATATTTTCCATCGATCTTTGGGCGTCTGCGTCTTCACAGTTTACAAAGTCTATGGAGATCTAGAAGGCCGTTAAAGTGTCTGTGAGGTGTGTGTGGGGGGGGGAGGGTTCTCTACCACACGGAGGAGCTTTACAAATTTCTAGAACTGGGGGGGGGGATAACATGGAAAATATACTATCCAAAAGTAAGAAAAAAAATAAAGATTAATATTTTGCGCAGTGTGATTTGATAAATTGTGCAATTTGTCACCTCCAGCTAGAGAGAGTCTGGGAAGGGGTCCCCCGCCCCTCCCACACGAGGGAGCTTTAGCAATTTTACAATTTTTCCTTTTCAGTGTTAAGAAAATTTGCAATAAAAAGTAAGAAAAGTAAATAATTAGGAATATGGCACCGTGACCGTTCATTAGTCTTATGCGATCCCCCCTCCTTTTTATAGACCGCAAGCGCTGACGCGTGCGTCAATATCACAGCCGCTCACTACTGTGTGCCATTTACAAGAGATTGGTAAGTAAGTTTCAGTAAGCTTTATTTCTCCACTTGTACATAACAGAAAATAAGTATGACAATATCGAACATATTAGTCACAAGTCATGAGAATATAAACAAAATGTCGCATTACAAATATATAATCATGTGAAATTATACATAAATACCATTTCAGATCTTTAAGTGTACAAGTGGAGGAGACCGTTATCAATAAGCAAAGCGCTTGACTTGGACAACGGCCTCTGAACATAATATTCCTTGTTACAATTTGTTATTCTATAAAGGAAGGAACGGAACAATTATACACACGTATAACAAATAATATAAATCTTTAAAGTATCTTAAATGTCATTTGACCAAAAAGGACAACACAACACAAAGAAGGACAAAACAAAACAAAACAAAACAAAGCCCGAGAATAAGGTACCCGAATAGGAAGAGTAGAGGAAAGAGAGAAGAGAAGAAAAACGATGAGATACAGTGTTCAGGAGTTGGGAATAATACAAACAAAAGCGCAATTTCTAATTCGAGTGGTACATTGCGAGAAGAACATTTTCATAAGATGATTTAAAACATTGTAAAGAAGATCTGCGTTTAAGGTCATCATTCAATGAGTTCCATACATCTGGACCATGATGTCTTATGGAATCTTGAGCTACAATGAGTTTAGGGTTTTCCAAATGATAATCTGTTGCATGACGGGTAGGATATGAATAAATACTATAATTTGAAATATACATAAACAAATCAGGGAGCTGATTGTTTGTATATTTATACATAAATATTGCTGTTTCCCGTGTATGTATATCGGAAATTCTAATCATAAAACAAAGATTCAGTGTGTGCTAAGTAGTGTGAACCGGTAATAAGTCTTATAGCACGTTTTTGTAATAACAATGTCGACTTTGTTTTGTTAACACCGCAATCCCTCCACACAACATTACGGTAGATCATATGGGGTAATATGAGCGCACTATAAAGAACGTTTGAAGAGTGTGTTTGGTAAGATATTCTCTTACTTTCCAGAGGATCCCGATATTTTTTGATATTGTTGAATAAACTCGGTGTTTATGATCGGACCATGTTAGGTGTGAATCAATAAATAACCCCAAGAATTTTACACAAGAATTTTGATCCAATTGCTTGCCATCAATATGTAACATGATATCATCCATTGGTGTATGGCTATTTCTAAGGAAAACATAATTCGTTTTTTCAATATTCAATGATAACTTATTGCACTTAAACTACGTTGAAACCTTTAATAATTCTGAATTGACAACTGTAGTGAGTGTAAGTAGGTTTTTATGAGAAAAGAGGATGCTCGTGTCATCTGCGAACAAAATAAAGTTAAATAACGAAGATGAATGAACTAAATCATTTATATATATCAAACACAACAAAGGTCCTAAAATTGATCCTTGTAAGAGACCACAGAGAAAGTTTTGTTTATTAGACTCAGTCGATTGATAAAACACATACTGCCTTCTGTTGTGTAAATAATCTTTCAACCAGTTTAATGCTTGGCCGCGGATACCGTATTTCTGCATTTTATACAGTAAGATATTATGATCTATATGGTATCGAATGCCTTGCTCAGATCCATGAAAATCCCGATAACATGTTCTTTTTTCATGAACGATTCAATAATTTGATCATGTAATTGAATATTTGCATAATCAGTAGAACTTTATTTTCTAATACCAAATTGATTAGGAACTAATAATGTATCATCATTCAGAAAACCATGAAGTCTTTTATGTACAATCTTTTCTAGAACTTTTGATAAGGCAGGAAGCAACGAAATTGGACGATAATTCTTCATTTGAGACGAGTCATCTTTCTTGTAAATCGGTATAACCTTGCCTATTTTTAATGAGTTTGGGAATTGACCAGAAGAAAGCAATAAATTAAAAATATGAGATAATGGGTCGGCTATGTGGTGTGTGATCTGCATAACAAGGTTAACACTATTAAACCCATCAGCGCCTTTAGAATGGCAAGTCTTAAGTTCCTTGACTGTTTTGAAAATTTCATAACGATTTGTGGGCGTAAGAAATAAAGAATTTTCGGGAGATGACGGTAAGTATTGAGTAAGATGAGCATTTCCCGAATCTATGGTAGAGGCAAGACAAGGACTCATCTCAGCAAAATACATATTAGATTCTTCTGCGATTTTGAGTAGATCGTTTACCAGCTCATCATCAACATATGAATTACATTTGTCGTTATGAGATTTTTCTCCCAATAAAACATTTACTGTATTCCAAAGTGCATTTATATCAATTTTATGTAATACACTGTAGTAATAATACGAGTAATAGTAATGATAACAGTAGGCCTACATATTTATATGTATTTACCCCATCCACGGTGTATACGTCTATTGTTCATCATCAAAGACCCCGTTCAACCTAAAGGTAGAAGAAAATTGTTTTCAGGGATCGAAATATCGAAGTAAAGACGAGATGACGCAGGTGACGATAATGATAATGATAATAACGGTGATAAGAAGAAGAAAAAGATCCGGCGACGACAAAAAAAAAAAAAATAGAAACAAAAATAAGTACCACTCATGTAAATATTTCCTAAAACCACCCCGCTTTTAACGCCCCTGGTCGTATGTGTGAGCTTGAAAAAATACAGAATAAAAACAAAAAGAAATGTCTGAGAACAAGGTGAGTTAATGTTTAACTGTATTTGTGATCTGAGGCGCTGTTGTGAGAGTACTTACGTCTAACATTTAAGACAGATGACTCTGCAGTACCAGAAATCACGCACTGAAGAATCTTTCCTTGATTGGCAGAGGAAGGAGTGAAGGTCAAGTCACTTTCGATGTCGTAGTATCGGTAATATACGTAACAGCGCATATCACACATTTCACTAGTGTAGTAGATAGTAAGACCGCATTATACTTGTCTGTGTCTTCCTGTCATATTGTCATTCAATAATAAATAACGGCCATTCCATAAATCTGATTACATTGATGGACATTGCTTACTTCGACATTAAGTGTCACTGTCAAGGTTCGAGAAGGAATATCTTGGCTTAATTTCACGGAATTTCGAGATGAATTTCTTTCGTTGTGCCTCGTACATAGGTTGAAAAATGGGCTCTTATCATGTTGTCCATCGTGATCAAAGGCAACTTCCGTCGGGCCTTTTCAAAATGGCTGTGATAACGCCACACTTTGACGACTGAGTGAAGCTGATTCCTCTATGTTTTGAGCAAAATGACCTCGTTGATTTATGAATGCTGTAGGAGCACAGCAATGATGTCGTGGTAATGCTGAATCAACCAGTTTAACTCTTCCCGATATCTCACAGCATGGCAGAAAAGCGTGGGCTAAGACGAGCCTTATTTGCAATCAATAATTTGCTGAATGATTACCGATTGTTTGTATTTTTTGTGAAATAATGTTTTCCATCTAGGGTGTTGATTGATGAGCAGAAGCTGAGGGCAGTTCCTTCAAGCCCTGAGTTTGTCGAGGATACTCTACCCCAGTCATCGTTAGAGTGCACGCTAATGCACGTGCCGATGTCTGCTTTTTGGGAGTGTGAATCGGCAAAGTGAATTCTCGACAAACCATAGTGATGAACTCAATTTCGAAAACGAGATAATTTTGAAAGTTATGACTTGGCAAAATAGATATATCCCTGTTTCCTCGGTTGAAACTTTAGAGATAGAAATATCTTGGCACTTATCTCAATTTGATATTCTACCAACCAATACACTTTATAAGATAACAGGTCATTTCCGTCTCATGGTCGTTTGACGTAGCAATTGTCTCAGTGAACACTTAAATTATACGTTCAGTATTCCAGCTCTTTAAAAAAGAAAAGATGATAACTTCTTTATGGAAATTATGTTTAGTTGTGTTTGTTTGTTTGTCAATTTGTTTTTACTGTTAATGAGGTTTGGGATTTGACGACTGATGGCAATTAGTGAACATCGATATTTTACTCTCTATAGCAGACAATGTGATGAGTAGGGGATGAGTAACAGCTCTGATAAATGGAAGAAATGTGTCCATTCTAAACGATACATTTGGTCGTTTAAATGACAAACGGTACGGTCGTCAATATTTTGTATGTAGGTTTCTATTTCACTTTATGAAACTTTTTACACTGTTTGATGTGAAATTCCTGGGATTTTGCTTCATTATTTTTGTGGTCATGCTATGAAGAGTCATAAGGGTGGCCATCGAAGCCCCATCGCTGTTCTTGTCTTTCCAGAGTGCTCGTTGTAGCAACCCCGTTTGTAATCTGGACTCCATCCAAGTACCATTTTGCTGTCTGAGTGTTATACACAGCATCAGCGGTACATCTTGCAGTGATTTCCTGACCAGATGTCAGTTCACTCGGTACAGTCAGAGTCACGGCATCTGGGGGGGGGGGGGGGGGGGGGGGGGGGTAAGAATATGAAAGAGAAGAAACGTTATGAATTAGATGTATGCACAACCAAAACATAATACGGCAACATAAGTGAAGAAAACGAAATACACAAAACGATTGGACCTATTATTTGTGACTACAATAGCATTTCTGAAATTATCTGTTTTCTTTGTCAGTCTTACGAGTTTTGTCAGTTTTCAGCAAGATCAAAACATGATTATGTCATGTTTTGAATACGAAGTAACTTGTACAAACTGATATTTCGCATGGCGTAGTGAAATTTCATTTACGATTAAATTAATTATAGCAAAATTACTGCAATACTGAAAACCTTTTTTTTTCTCATTTACTCAAAGAACAGTGACTTTTCAATCGAAATAAACGTCTGTTTTCTCTTTTTTATTTTGTTTTTGTGTTTAGTTGTTTGTTTGTTGTTTTTTTTTTGAATAATCACGGACAAAAAGCCTAGTTTCAGGTAGTTGCTGGTTTCCAGTAAGACCGTGAACATTTACAACAAATTTGTTTTCAGGCTTATTTCCATTTTCAAGCTTCCTAGATCGGAAATGGTATTATGGATAAGGCATATTGAAAAGAAAACTCACCAGAGACACGCAAGAACACCATGAGGAGTGCAACTAGGCGTACTGGTAAGTTCATCATGGTCGAGAAATGAAGCGACGATCAGGAAACAAGTCTTTAGTTCTGCAAAGGATCGAAAAGGTTAGAACACACATAATGATAATGATATTGTAATCTGCAGGGGAAAGAGATTTGCTGCCTTATAAAGCCCTGTCACGCAATAGTATTTAGAAAGTTGTATTTCAACACACTCCTCAAACGTATTTAACTATAAAAAGTTAAATCGTAGCGCAGTAAGCACTAAGAATCAGGCTTAATTTCATTTCCAGTTTAGAATAACGCATAAAATACATAAACCATTGACTGGTTACCTTGAAACAAGGAGAAGATGAACATGCGTTCCTGTTCGGGATAACGTCTACGACTGATTTGCAGCGGCGAGTCAATTTCATAGATAGTACGCACGTTCTCTGCGTCATTGCAGCGCATGCGTAATAGTATGAAAAAGGCGCGGCTTATGAGAAACGGAAATTTGAGAGCTGGAATGAGCTGAAATTACACTACAGGCTATGTCAAATGATCTTTAGTGGTTTCCTTCCTCAATTTAAGATCTGGTAGGTTTTGATGTCCCTTACTATCATTTCATATACATCGTTTGTACAGCGTCTATTGTGTACACCAGCAACACTTGCATCTATCTGTTTAACTTGGGATGGTCGAAAAAAAAATATTCATACATGAAACGATGATAGGATAATTGGGAATACTCATAGATGTACGCTATAATAATGTTCATATATTACACACACATACATACACATACAGAAGTACATACATCTTGTTTGACTTTGTAGTAGGTGAGTTGGAATTATCCATTCAGATTTGTACAAGACCGTTAAAAATTTTGAACGGCCAAATTCTGCTATTTTTCAGTGCCCGTGTCACCGTCAGGAGTTTATGCACACATAAAGCTAATGAATGAAGACATGGAAAGCAACATTCAGGATTTGGTCTCGCGTCATTTAAAGACAAGCAAAGTGTGTTTGCTTTGGCGCGGATCATTGTTTCTCTTCCCGTTTCCTCATGACTCTCTTACCATACGGTATCGCGAAAACATCTCAACAGTGACATGTTAACAAGAATCGAATTCATAAATTACTTCAAAGTAAAGCAAAGCAGATTCGTCATGAAGTTCAAGTATCCATCATTGAGCTTTAGATCTGCGACGGGAACGCTAAGATGACGCCTCCTCCCAGGTTGGACAGTGGAAACAGCTGTCTCGCGCATGGGCAGAACACCATTTTTGGCTTAATAGCGTCGTCTTAGCGTTCGCGTCACAGGTCTAAAGCTCGAGTCTTAACAACGAGATGCCCTGTTTGTGAATGTATTTCAATATTCACGCGGTAAACGTACCAGATCTTGAATGTGTAGTGTCACTACAGACAAAATCATTCTAACCGTATCACCATACATGCGGTGAAAATAAGGTGCAGCGTTCGAAGAATCGCGTCAACTCAGAGAAACACGTGAGAAATAACACACAATCATGTCGTCCTACTCATCTACGTTACGTGTAAATTATTTGGAGTAAACGAGCTGTATGAAGGGCAATATCGTTTTATATGGAAATACGGAGCATATGTAATCATGCTCGAGATTTTAGACACAATTCCCGCACTGTTTCTTCACTGACGATTCTACTGAAGACAACATAGGACTCGCAAGAAAAAAAAAATCAATAACAAATAAATACTCAATCGGTTAACATCTTTCATGTACCAGCAAAAACTATTAAAGTGTGATTTATAGGGCGAATCCACACATTCATCAAATTTAGAACTGGATTGAAATGAAGATAATGATAGAGGTTCTACTGAATGAAAATAGGTCTTAAAATCAGAATGATTCAGAAATTTAAAGTTTCATATTGGTCGAAACGTCACTTGCAAATTAACTGACGTGGTAATATCATGAAGTCACAAGTCCCCTTTATCACTGGATTATAAGCACAAATGCCATTAAAAAAAGAGAATCTGTGCTTGGTGAATCAAGGAAGTATATCACTTTTATCTTATTTTGTCTCAAGATCTCGTTTTCAGCATTTATTACAAACACACTCTGACCTATCAATTGCCTTTACACCTGTTTACTTGAGTAGGACGCAATTGTACCACGTTTGGACGATATGTTGAATTATCACTGTTTATTACTAGTCGATTTACAGTCCAATGACGTATAGAAGTTATAATACAGTATCTGATTGTATTTATAAAAATCATTTACCCTGAACATTTCCGTTTCATGTGGAGTCTTTATTCGTCCATCTGTCCAGTAATATACAGTACGAGAATCTTACTCTCATTGTCACATTGGAACTTTATTTTCTCCTTCGCAGGTCGTCAAAAGAGACCAAGTCGTTTGAGGAACCAATCATCCAGCCCCACAACTCTGTCCCATCTGCCTTCAGGAAGGTTCAGCAATAAGATGTGTAATACACCACTCAAGGTGTCGTGCCCTGCTAAACTTGTGTGTGGATATAGGTTCAGAATGGAAACTGTCCTAACGTTGTTCGCAGCGGCTGCGATAGTAGATTTCCTGCATGAGCTCCTAGCTGGGGACTTTGTCAGATTGTGACATGATTGATAAAAACAAATAAAATGGGCTTCTAATTTTTTTTTTCTTTTTAAAACATAATGTGTATAATGATAGTGAGGTATAATGGCACATGTTATAGAGGCATAGTCTCAACACATTGTACTTTTTTTTTAATATGTGCAATATTTTGTTGCTTTTTGTTAGTATTTTCATTATTGTTATGATACATTATCATCCCAGCTTAGGCGATAGCTTTATAATCAATGAAATAAGTTATGGAAAGATGACGGATGAATGGATTAATGGTTACAATCATATTTTCAGCACTGACAGTACTGGATTGCCGTTTTGATAAGAAATTCGAGATAAAGTTATTGCATGTCAACTCAATCACAGGCGTGACAAAATGTCTTTATCATTGGGAGATAAGAGAAAAGAAGCAAAACAAAACAAAACAAATATTACAATACAACAGGTGTACATGGAATATTCGAATGTTCCCCACTTGGTATAATATCCAATGCGTACCCTAACCTTCATATTTGAAAGAGTCGTTAAAAAGAAGAGAAATATATATTGTATATATATACATGTATATATATATATATATATATATATATATATATATATATAATTATCCCAAATTTGCAATGAAGCAATGAGTTCTGCTCATGTTAGAGAATGTCATAAATTAATGGATATGGTATAATGGTCAAAACACGATACATTTTCAGTGAAACTGTGATGAAAGTAATGTTTGAATGATGAGAACTACAGCTGTAGAAGTTTCATAAGGCATGGCACTATTCTATGAAATAATTCTCCGAGTAGTATTTCTAGACAGGATGAGGAACATGAATATTGGCCAATGCTTATCATGCTTATCGTACAACGTCCTCATTTTGAAATATATATGCTTTCCTCTAGCTCTTTCCAACTTCCTTTTTTTCTTGCTTTTTCTACCCATTATTGGTATCTACTCTCTATTAATTAATTCATTATTAGAGTGCGTTTATCTTTTGGCAATCTTGAAGTTAGCTTTCTTTATGTGTCCTTACCTGTAATTTCCAACAACCAATACTTCAGCAAACACCTGTTGTAATCATATAATGTACATACATACATACATATACATAAATACATATATCTGTATATTTATATATGTATATATATATAATATATTTATATATGTATATATATATATAATATATTTATATATGTATATATATAATATATTTATATATGTATATATATAATATATTTATATATGTATAAACTATGAAGAGTGTTATTGCAAAATGAGCTAAGCGCTATTTTTAATCATCTCAAAGTATAAAGTCCATCATGAAATATAGAACAATATTGAACCTTTCCAGTAATACCTCACCTGTGACATGACAAGGAATAGTCTAGAACTTATGATTAAAGATATCCTGTATTTTCTTACTATTTCCTTGTGTATTTGCAGCTTTAATCACAGATATCTCAACTTAAAGGGGAAGGCTAGTAACTGATCAGTGGGAATCAGTGGAAATGCTGGGAGATGATTGTTCCAATCCCTATGGGATTCATTCAAGAGTTCATTGTATATCTAGTGTTGTGTGAAAATGATTTGCTTCAGAATGGTCTCATATTCAAGTAATGTGCAGTTTAATGCTTCCAGGTTAGCGTCCCTGGTCAGTGACGGAGCATTAATCTGCACATTACTTGAATATGAGACCGTTCAGAAGCAAATCATTTTCACACAACAATCGATATACAATGAACTCTTGAATGAATCCCATAAGGATTGGAACAATCATCTCCCAGCATTTCCACTGATTACCACTGATCAGTTACTAGCCTTCCCCTTTAAAGGGACTGTATTGTACTGGTTGAGGTGGGGATTCATGTTTTGAACATTCCTAAGTGAGATAATGAGAAAACTCTTATGAAATATAAAAGAGCATGTAATTTCAAAAAGGATTCAATGTTCATTAATTTTGATGAAAATTGTTTTTCAAATAGCTGAGATATCCCAAAAAAAGTGATAATGATAAAAGGCGACAGGCCACGCCTTTTATTAGGATCTCTTTGTTTAACCTTGTTTTTGGATATCTCATCCATGTCAAAATCGATTTTCATCAAATAAACTTTTGATACCCCTTAGAACTGCATACTCTTCGACATCTCATAGAGTGGTTTCTGAATGTCTCGTAAAACGTTACAAGCTAAATCCTCACCTCAACCAGAACTGTACACACCCTTTAACAAGAACGGAGTTTTGCGATAAACCTCTTCGTAATATGTATAATATATATACATATCATCAATCATTTTCAAGTAGGTTTTGTCGGTTTTGATTCGTTACAGATGGAACATTGATACATATCAAACAGGCAAGTTTGTTATTGGCGACACACTAATGGAGTATAACAAAATACCACAGTGAAAGTTTGATGTTTTCACTGTTTATTCATGTTATTCGATTCCTCCTCCGGAACTTGAACATACAAGAGAAATTAATTAGAATCTTTAGAATTTTTTTTTCTGAAAAAGCTATGAAAGCGCGATCACATTCTACGTGTATTTTCAAATCAAAGAAATAATAAGACTTGTGAAATTAGAAAGTAATGGAAATTATCAGTTTCAAATATTTACTCACAAAGCACTAAAGACAGTTGCAACCACCTGACGCACATCATGTAACTTAGATAAGGAGGTGATGTTGATCACACCTTTAATACCTGCTTACACATTCAGTAGAATTCCTCTTACATTCAAATTACAAAGACTAAGATTCGTTTCGAGTAACTCTTGGCCTGTGGTGTTTAACCGACAATAATGATTTTAAGGCCGCAATGGCAGGGTCATGGTTTCTTAATTATTGGCTGACAATCTACTTTAAAGGACAAGTTCACCTTCATAAACATAAGGATTGAGAGAATGTAGCAATATTAGTAGAACACATCATTGAAAGTTTGAGGAAAATCGGACAATCCGTTCAAAAGTTATGAATTTTTGAAGTTTTCGTGCAGTAACCGCTGGATGAGAAGACTACTGCAGTGTGTAAAAAACTTAGATGTCACTTGCTTACAACAATATAAGGAAAATATAAAAAGAATTTCACAAAATTTCATCTTATGAAAAAAGTACACATTCCCCCGACTCGTTACCGACAAATGTTATGGGTAATATTATTCCCCCTGCCTTTAGAAAGAGGCAAGTCAAGTGCTCTTTTATTATGCGAAAAAAGTGAAAATATGTTGAATTTTCTTTATATTTTCTTAATACTGTTGTACGCATATGACTCACAAGCTGTAGTAGTCTCCTCAGCCAGCGGTTCCAACACAAAAATTTTAAAAATTCATAACTTTTGCATCGATTGTCCAATTTTCCTCAAACTTTCACTGATGTGTTCTACTAATTTTGTTGCATTCTCTCAATCCTTATGTTTATGAAGGTGAACTTGTCCTTTAAGGAGCACTGTAGATTTATGAAGTGCAGATATTGTCCCGTCACTAAAATGGCACATCTTACCAGTTACTACGATACCCAGTCACGTCGCAGATATCAAAGATATCAATTTAGTGCAATGCGAGATGATACGGCTGAGAAATTCTGATTTTTAGCTGGTTTAGAGGTAAAAAAATATCTTGCTTACTTTCAAAGTTTATGAATGTTTAGAAACTTATAATCTTTACAGTGTTTGGAGAGCTTTAGAATAATAATAATTCACACGAAACTACATGAGCAAGAAAAAGAATCTCTTGCACCTTTATCGGGCTCGGACACGGCGCGGCGGGCAAGAGAAATGAATGCGATTAGTTATTGTGATATAACTGACGATCGAGACTTAATTTGTCACGGGTAACAATAGTCCAGAGTCACTTTGTATGTTCAGACAAAAACAGCAGCAAAAATTAGTGACATTGGACTTGGTGGAATTGCCTTTCATTCAGTTAATGAATGCCTAACACTGCATCAATCATCAATATCGTTTCTCCAAAGTGTGGATTACTGTATTGTAAATGATACGTAAGTGATCTGCGTATATTATGTTGAATAAATCATACATAGTTGTACGAGCTACCGACACCATTATGACCAATGGAGTGTTGATTTGTCTGTCTCATAACCACCATAATAACTTATTATTAGCTTCTAGCCGGAGAATTTGTCAAATTGTGAGATGATTGATAAATACAAATAAAATGGGCTTCTAAAAATGTATTTATATTTGTTAGACATAATGTGTATGACGATAGTGACGTATAATCACACATGTTATAGAGGCATAGTCTCAACACAGTAAACCCGACAGTGTAGTTTTTTGTTAAATACATGCGATATTTTTTCTTTTAATTTTAATTATTGTTGTAATATATTATCATCCCGGCTTAGGTGATAACGATATAATTAATATAAAAAGTTAAGTTAAGGAAAGATGATAGATGAATGGATAAGCTTAACAATCATATTTTCAGCACTGATATTACTGGATTTCCGTTTGATAAAAAAATTAATTTGAAATCAATTTATAACATGTCATCTCAATCACAGGCGTGACAAAATGACAAATGCAAAAAAAGCAAAACAAAACAAAACAAATATTACAATACAACAGGGGTACATGGATTTTTTTTTCCAACGGGTATAAATGTATACCCTAAGGTTTATATGGGATATAACTGTTAAACAATTTTTTCATTAATTTGCATGGAAGCAATGGATTGATGTAAAGTTTGCAATGGTTATAGTATAATGGTCAGAAATCAATACATTTTCAGGGAAACCGTGATGAAAATAATGTTTGGTTAATCAACTGATGATGAGAACAACAGCTATAGCAGTTTCATAAGGCATGACACTATTCAATGAAATAATTCTCTGAGTGCTATTTCTAGACAGGATGAGGAAAATTGAAGTATTCAATGGCAAATGCTTATCATGTTTACAATGTCGTCATGTTAAAATATGCTTTCCTCTAGCTCTTTCCTACTTCCTTTTATGTTACGTTGCTGATCTTCCAATTGTCCCTGTTTTTGATAACCATTGTTTGTTCCTGCTTTCTATTAATTCGTTCATTATTACTGTGCATATATATACATTTTTGTCAATCTTGAAAATTTCTTTTTGTGTCCTTACTCGTAATATCCAACAACCATGCAATACGTCACGCAAACACCATTTGGCACAATAATTTTATATACATAATTTACTTGTATAATTCATAACTAAACATACAATTATATATTATAAATATATATATATATATATATATATATATATATATATATGAAGAGTTTGTTCGCAAAAACCGATAAGTCCATATTTGCCAAATGGAGATATTTGCAATTAAAGGTCAAGAAAAATATAGAGAATAATAAGAAAATTTTAGCTTCTTTTGACCATAACTTCAAAAATGTACCTTTATATGTAGTGACCAATATATCATTTAAAAGGTACTATTTTGTACTTTATGACAGAGACCGTACTTCAAAATCTTCAAAAATGGACTTATCGGTTTTTTTGCGAACAAACTCTTCATATATATATATATATATATATATATACATTTTATATATCAATGTATATGTGTAAATATATATATATATATATATATATATATATACATATATATACAATTATACATACATAATTTATGCATATATATATATATATATACATGCTTCGATTCCTCAGAGATATAATACTGATACATGTAAAAAAGACAATTTTGTTATTACGGCACACTAAGGAAGTATAACAAAATACCACTGTGTATTTTCATGTCTTGACTGTTTATTGATATTATCAAATAATATTATTCTTCTTCAGAACTTGTACATTCAAAGAAAAAAAATCTTTTTTTTTTCTAAAAAAGCAATGACAGACCGATTACATTCTACGTGTATAGTCAAATCAAAGAAAAAAACAAAGCTTTCAAGTGTCGTAAAACTTGTGAAATCAAAAAGTTGTGGAATCTATTAGTTTTAAATAGTCGCAAAACACTGAAGACAGTAAAAAGTTGCAACCACGCATATTATGTAACTTAGAGGAGATGATGCCGATTATACATGAATTACCTTACACATTCAGTACCATTCCTCTGACGTCAAATTAAAAAGATTCATAAGATCCTAGTTCGCTTTGGATTGATGGCTTGCGGTGTTTAACCAACAATGATGATTATAAGGATAGGGTCGCAGTTTCTTTAATAATTTACTGAGAATATCTACTTTAAGGAACACTTGAGATTTGTAAAATGCAGATATTATCCTGTCACTTATAAATTGTACAACTTACCAGTCACTACGATACTTCGACACGTTGCAGATATCAAAGATTTCAATAGTGCAATGTGTCATGATGCGGCTGAGAAATGATCAATCTCAAACAATGTTAAACAATGTCAAACTAGCGTAGAAATCTGAAAGTGATATCTTGCTTAAATATTTGGAATTTCTATAATATTTGAAGTGTTTTGAAAGCTTAAGAACCACAAAAGAAAGCAAATTGCGAGTGAAAGGAGAGAAATTTCTTGTCGCTTAATCGAACTCCCGCATAGTGACGGTAACAGAAATAAATGCAATTAATTATCGTAATGTAACTAACGATCGAGACTTCATTTGTTACGGGCAGAACAAATGTTAGTAGCATTTCTGGTCAAAATGCCAAACATTATCATCAATCATAAAGATTCTCCAAAGTGTAGATTAATGAATTGTTAATGATGCATAATGGATCCGCGTATAATGCTGAATGAATTACATGGGAGCTGCAGAAAATGAAACCAACCATTATGCTCAATAGAGTATTAATTTTTCTGTCTCATGACTGGCATGCACACACCCGGTCACGCACACACACACACACACACACACACATACCCACAACTGGGGAATAAAGTAATGATGTCGTATTTCTTTTTCAGTAAACGAAGAAGTTGAAGCCTGAATGTTATGTCCGTTGAGAAAATAATGTAAAGCAGAAGCAAGAAAGATCTTTGAACCCTCTTTACTTGGAAGCAATCCACATCCGAAGTATGTCCGTTTAGCGGCTGAAACTATTCAACTGTAAGGAAAGATTACGAAAGAAAAATGATCGAAATATGTCGTTTGTCGAATATTCTAGAAGCGAGTACGACAAAAAGGTAGATGCAAATCTTTGAATACAATCAAAATAACATACATGTAAGCCTATCGATGTCTTCATATATGCCGTCTTCAAAAGCAAAGGTCCCGAACATGAATAGCACCGAATTACCTCATCGCTACAGAGTGCCTTTCATTGAATATCCCGACGTTAACATTGCATGATAATTATAATCTTAACCCTAACTAGGCCGGGCTATTTAGGTAGTTGATAGAGCGGGGGGGGGGGGGGGGGAGGAGGGCCTCCCAGGCCCCCCCCCCCCTCCAGATCTCGGCCGTCGATCGCGCGATCGCAACGAAAATTGGCACACACATTGCCTATGATGGACTCTAAAAATGCCATGAAGTTAATTTTTCAAAGAATCATCATTTATGCTAAATTATGCTAATTTATGCATGATGATGCATAAAATCAGACTATTTGGTATAAATCACAAAAAAAGCTCAAAACAGGCACATTTTTTGTGTAAATATTCTTTTTAGTGTCCTTAGCAAATGTAATAAAAATAAATTGTGATATGAGAAAAAATTCTTAAGTATTTTATTGTTTTTTTAATTTCTTATGTATTTCATTGTTTTTTCGACTTTATGTTTTTCATTGCTTTTTCGATGAAATTTGTCCGCGACATCGCTCCGAACAAGAAAATATGTTATTCATTGAATTTGATCAATAAAACACCAAAATAATCATGCTTTTATGAAATTTGCCAGTAAGCACAGTTTGCATTGAAATTGTACACGAATTAACGTTTTTGAGCAATTTTTGGTCTGACATGCATGTACATATTTATGCGTAACTTCGGAACCGCGCGCCCGGGTGTCGCAAATTTGGTGTCAAAAGATGCGGAAGACTTGAAAGAAAAAAGTCATGAAAAGTCGCGGCGATAGCCTTTTGCGATTGCGATACATCGCGCGGAACGTCGAGGGGGGGGGGGGGGGGGGGGGGGCCTCGGAGCCCCCCCCCCCCCCCCCGGCCTAGTTAGGGTTAAACATTGAGCATTAAAGACGATTAACTTGCAACCCTAGAAAAATTGTTGTTTAGAAGGAATAGAGGTCCATCTTAGTTCCTACATATCCTGAAGACGAATGTCCCTAAAATAGTTGTATATAGATAAGAATTAATGAATTTGATAACTTCTCCTTTTTACTTGATAAGATCACAGGTTATGTATTTTTGGTTATGTTTTTCATATTTCTGACCCTACATACCTCTTCTCCGATTGTAAATTTTCTCCTGTTGACGAAGACGACGCAGAGAATTCCAGACATGACGAAGACGACTACCAGCAAAGCATATGTTGTCGACGACCGATAAAGAGCTCCCTGATGTCGCTGAAATTCTGCGATTATCTCCACTGGTTACATAATTATCAATAAGATAGACAACAGCACGGGAAAGTTAGTATGAGTATGATTGAGGATATGCTTTAGCCACATTAAATACTATGTCGTAAATCTGACTTGGACATACCAACTTACTATAGAGGCTATAGTGAAATCATTTGAGCTCGTTTATGAATACTGGCAGGCTTTAATAGATAACAATCCATATACTGAGTTTTATGTTAACTTATCATTTGTTTACATGGTTTGAACAAAATAAACAAAAATAAATCAGGAGCTTTTCCCACGGTGAAGGGGTAGGATAGTATATTGCTGTAAATGAGCGACGGGATATGTGTTACATTTGTGGTTGTGGAGTGTGTGTGTGTGCGTGTCTGTGTGCGTGTGGGTGTGTGTGTTTCGCAAGTGATATTCTTTCGTTGTTCGTTCACAATCTGTAATATTCCAGTACTAGCCTATTGCAAGTTCCACTCACACTTTGATTCATAATATCCATCAATCTTTCAAACTTCATTGAGAGTAGCAACACTGTTTCACAGAATACATTTAAACGGCTTAAAGCAAGAAGAGGCTTTGAAACAAACTTATCTCCATGATCACCTGTTTCGGAAACCTATATAATCCTTAATGTGCTTTTGAAAACCAATTGACATTAGGACGACCTCAACATTTGTCCACACGGCCAAACGTCCCCGACATCAAAAGGGCTATGTGTTATGTAATGTTTTTTTTTTTTTTTTTTTTTTTTTTTTGAGATGGCGGTCTCTTCAGCTTTGATTATTGCTACCGTACTTTCAACTAATGAAGTATGATGATATAATTTGGCCTACTTGTTGGGCGTATATTGCTAACATATGGTTCTGCCACAGCTCACCTGACGGGCAGAAGGTCTTGGTTGCAGTGGTGGAACCAAAATCGTTCCATCCCGTACAGGAGACTTCTGTGCCCCCGTTGGCTCGAGGAGTGAAGGCGGTAGACGGCGAGCGGGAGGATGAGAGAGTGACGTTATCGGCTGTGATGAGGAAGGTGTGGATACCTGGTGTCGGTTGGTACCCCTCGTCGATGTGACAGACCACCGTGTAGATTTTCCCGTTGTTCATTCCCACACGCTCGCTGAACTGGACGTCGATTATGTCCTCTGTTGTGTACAATAATCAAGCAAGAAGAGAATTGCAAAGAAGGTAAAAAGAATTCAAAATGAGTAGGCCACAGCAGTGAGTTTCTTCACTCAGATAAATCTTTAGAATGCAATTCATTAATTAAAAGATACCAAACAACCCTTACTACCAATAACCTAGCCTTTTGTCAAGGCCCTCGCGCTGTAACGGGCGAGCGCGGGAGCGCGAGGGCCTTTTTTTTTCGATTTCGATTTCGATTTATTTTCATATTTCTCGATGAAAAAATACATCAAATATAACAAAATTAAATGAAGTACATGATATCAAGCTGGAGACATACATAAAATATTGCAAATATATAAAATATATAGTGGTCGATCTATGACGTTTTGAATCTGTGAATGGATGCTAAAGAAATATGAAGGAACCTACTTAAAAGCGAGCTTGTTGAGCGTAGGTCCCAGTTAAAATCGAGTTAAAGATTAAGATAGGGAGCACGGGTACAACAATGACCGAAACATAGAGAAAACAAGTACATTTATACAGTTATATAGCAAATTCTTCTCTAATGCAGATTTGGGGTCGGATAAGCCACATGCTGTAGGCGGATAAGCCATTGTCGTTCTGGCGATAATAACAATATGACTCAATACATGATAACAATAATACGGTTAAAAAATATTAAAGATTTATACATTGCGTGTAATAAGGAGGGAACACATGCACCTGCAAATCCCCCCCCCCCCCAAAAAAAAGAAAAGAAGACATTCAACAACCAGTTACAGTGCAGAAGGAATTAAAATACCAGCTGTTACCTCGCCCCAAATGTCTTAGAGAAGGAAGAAAATGCAATAGGTCATAGACACAGTGACAGAATTTGAGGGCACAAATAGCTGATTTTAACATAACAACAACCCTGGAGTACGGTACAGCGGGATAGTTCTGTACAGCACAAAACAGATTTCAGTGAGCTGAATTAATGTAATTATTCAATAAATACCGTCTTAATTTGCATTTAAAGGATGATAGTGATAAACAACCTGTGAGTTCAGAGGGGAGATCGTTCCAGTATTTCGGTCCCGCATACATGAGATCTGCCTCACACATTATTTTTCATGACACATGAACCTTACTTAATAGTCATATTAACGGGTTCAGGGGCCCGTTTCAGAAAACTTGTCATCAGTGACAAGTTGTCATAGATGTGACAAGCTACTGAAATCCTTGTATCTGATTGGCTGAGAGCAAATTTGTCATAGAAATTTGGCAGTTGTCACTGATAACAAGTTTTATGAAACGGGCGCCAGGTCTACAAAAGGAATGGCGTGCTCCCCACATCCTTCGTCGTGGTGTGTCTGGTGTTCGCATGGCATCAGTAGAGGTCTGTGGCATGCATTCGCCGTATGCAAATTGACAGACATGCTGTGGTCGGTCTTTGGGAACAAAAGTCGGTAACTCAAAGGGCTATTGAAGAAAAGGATGGAAAGCAGACCTCAAAAGACCCTCGCGCAAACCCACTCGACTGGGCTCTCTTCAACATACAGCGAAAAGGGCTTAGCAAAAGGCAACGAATAACCCGACTTCACATCTGAATAGTTTTATGCATGTCTGAGTATGCATAATAGCATTATTGTTCTTGGTGACAATTTACCTTTGTGACAAATCAATTCGGTAGCGAAGGTTGAGCCGTGTCTGTTACTTGCTTTACATCTGACGTTGATGCACCTGTTAGGCCGAGATTGTAGAACCACGGACGGGTTAGCTGACGATGAAATGGTCTGGCCGTCAACCGAGATTTCGAACGTGTCGATTGGAGGCGTCGGCTGGTCACGTGGTTCAATGTGGCACGTGATCTCAATGTTTGTGACAGCACCCTCTCTCTGTTCTTCAAACCTAAGTGACATGATATCGTCTCCTGGAGGATCTACAAAATATGGGAAATAAACATTTATTAAATGTTGATGTGAAATAAGGGTGTACAACTGATATTACAAGAAAAACACATGAAAAAATATGAAAGTAAAAGACACGCATAGATACGAAGACATTATTATTATTATCATTATTACTATCATTATCATTATTATTATCATTCACTTATTTATTCGGCCATACAATTGCGATATACAGTACAATGCCATGTAACATACATATAGAGGGGTATATATGTATAAAATGTACCGGAGTGACACGTGGGCCAGGGCTCACAGAAGTAAAATTCTTTATTATTACCCGGGGACATGTGAGCCCTCATTTGTCACTCTATATCACATAATGAAGATTTTTTCATTTTCTACATCTTAACTTCTTCTAAGCACTGTAAAACTGTAAAAGTCCATTTTTTTGTCCATTTACCTGTTTTGTATGTTCATTGCATAAAACCAATAAGGCAATCATTCATGAAGCCTGCTGTATCCTTTGTAAAAGTCTTTGTAGCTTTCAGAATCTCGTAAGTTGTAAGATGATACACAACTGCCCTGTCTTTATTTTTGTTTGTTTTTGTTATCATATTTTGCCTGACATTTGCATTACTACCTCTGTCCATATTTATACGACACAGATATTCTAGAAGTTATAATGAACGAATTACACCACAGTTTCTTCAAGTTGCAGCAACTGTGTTTTTACCTGAGGGGCAAAACTCTTCCGTGGTCGAAGTAGAGTCAAGAGTGTTTGCTCCGGTACAAGTGACTTCGGTACACCTATCGGGGCGTGTCGAGAGCGTAAATGATGACGAACTCGAGTTCGATACCGACTCATTTCCAACTTTGATGTCATAATTGTGAAGGGGAGGGAACGGTTGATCTGTATCGTTCACGTGACAAGAAATTGTGACAATAGCTCGACCATCGTTGTCCAGTCTCTCGTCGAACTCGATGTCGAATATACCATTCCTCGGCGGATCTGGGCGGAAGTCATGCCACATATTAACCACATCAAATTGGTGAAATGTTACGGGCAATGTAACGTTTGAATTATTCTGGTAATGCCTAGTTATTGATCCAGAACATTTGAACTCGTTAATATTTGATGAGCTATTTGAAAAGTGCAGGGAGTTGTCATAAGTTATGACTTAACGTGTAAATTGTGGTTATCAAAGGAAACGACAGTTTGGCGAGAAAGTAGACTCATTCCATTTTGGTTCAATTATGTGTCTTTGCTGTCTCTGTGCATGTTCGACAAGATTATTCTGACAAGAAACATTTTGCATTGTATATAACACATAACCCATCCATTGTTACAATGAATGTGGTAATTCAGAAGAACAATTTTTTTTTTCACATGATTTACTGCAGAACTAAATATTCCAGTGATTGAGACGTCACTTCTGTGCTTGTTTGCAGTCGATGGTAAAAACGTAAGCATGCAAGATGTAATATGATTATATGTCTCTGCCTAATGTGAGTGTAATTCAATTACCAGACCTATTACCTGCTATTATGAATGTCAATCCTTCAACAGTTAATTGGCAAATACAAATGTTGCTTTCACCCCACCCCTGCAACTAGTAATAGGAATTTAGAGAGAAAGCGGTACCGAAAGGGTTCATTGTAGAGTGTAAATTAGTCCTTGAAAAGGTTTTCACAAAATTTTACCAACAATCATGAATGGTTAGATAGAGATCGTTTACTCACTGGTAGGACAATATCTACGTGTACGCGTTGTCAGTCCCTGGCCGTTGTTTCCGATACAAGTTATATTCGCGCACGTGTCGGGCCGCGGTGAAAGGACCACAGTTTTCGAGGCAGACACCGATTCTTCATCCTTCTTGATAGCGTACGTGTGGATGGGGGGAAAAGGTTGGTCCTCCGGACTGACGTTACATGTTACATTGAGGTCGATTTGCCCCTCGCCTTGTACGCGATCCCCAAGCTCCTCGAGAACGACTGATATAGCATCTGTCGCTGGAGGCGCTGTTGACAACAATGTATCAAGAGAGAACTATTTGTATCAGGACTGGGTGTTAGATACATGTAGAAGAACAAAAAGAAACGTGCAAATTTTAATATTGTTGGCATGGTACACTATCAAATCTCATGTCATATCAAGATGACCGTCAACAATATCTCGAGCCGGCCGTGACTGAATGAAATTACTTTTTTTTAAACGCTTGATTTCATTAGATCCCAACACTAAATGTGTCATTCTTTTTGAACTGAGGAAAAAAGCTATCGTAATTATCATCATTCAAAGCAAGTTATTGATGTAATTATTAATCTTAGATATTCTAAAACTGGGAGTTCACGTGGCTAAATTACCGACAAAAATTATCGTTTAAAATCACATGCATGGACAAGAAGTTGAAAAGAATATGAGTGTATGAGTGTGTAACATCGATCTTACTTCAATTTCATCATGGTTTGAGTAGAATGTGTAAGAATTTACGTCAACAAAGAAGAGAGATAAAGAAATCACTGCTACCTTTGGGACAGTAGATGGCGCTACTCGTTGTATCTCCAAGTCCGTTGCTCGCCGTACATGAAACTTCGATGCACCACCGAGGCCTCGGGGAAAGGCGACCACGCGAAGAAGACGACTGGGAGAGTGTGACGTTATCAGCTTTGATAATGTACGAATTGATGGCCGGATACGGTTGCTCGCGAGAAGTCACGTGACATTCAATCTCCACAGCAGTACTCTGGTCGTGGAACTTGATTGATATGATATCATCCTCAGGACCATCTGTGTTGAATGTCGGAATCCAAACAATTCTTTACGTATTGCCTGGTGTTTTTTGATTTTTGATTTTTGCTTTTTGTAAAAAGTCTAACATTATGACAACTGCATTAAGACAAATCCTGTGGCCTGAATAAAAGTGACATTCAATCGCCAAAAAGTTTGATCTCGACAGTGATCCTTTAAACGACACAAACTGTTGATGCATTAAACGTGACATTATAATCATTGTGTATATCTATATGTGATTTAAACGCACTTTGTTTCATAGAGCACTTGAAATGAAAATGGAAGGATGCGAAATTAGATTTTGATTTTATTTCTGAATTTCTTTTCCATACATATAGGAAAGCCCTCATACATATATGAAAGCCCTCATGTGTGATGCAGGCTCCTCAATTACGGTACATTTCTACAATACATAATTTATACAGAACCTTTTTTTTTTCTACTTTTTTTATTCAAAGTAAATACACATGAAGTAAAAGAGTACGAAAAGACACAACTCTGGTGACATGACGAGTGCACACTCAAGCGCAGAGACATTAGAACAGAAAAAAAAGAAACACAACTGTGCTGCCCCCAGTATAGAACAGTATGGAGTGTGAGGAAAAGGAAGCGAAGAGGGAGATAATTTGAGAGAGAGAGAGTGCATGGGGGTAGAAAAAGGCAGTACATCCGCGATGCAGACCGGAACACGAACAGTCCAGAGTCTGAGAGACTCATGAATATAAGATTATAAGAAAATTTCTACAAAATTATTTAGAACTGGGAACGATTTTCTTTTTCCTTTTTGGAGGAAATTCCATAATCAGGGTGAATATGAAAAAAACAACAACCACTGAACAATACTTTGATGAAATAGCGAATACAATAAATAGATGTATCCATCTGTTTGAAGAATGGTGTGTTTATGAACACTTTCATTTTTTTAACACGGTTTCAAACAATGAAGAACTGGAATTGTTATCATAAAGTATACGTGAATTGGCCCATGTAATGATAACAAAAATCCCTGACTTTCAAAATATCATAACTCAATAACACGCTAAAACTGTTAAGCAGCTGCATTAGATATCATTCGAATTGTCTCTCTCTGGAGAGAGGAGAATTATTTAATCTAATCAAGTCTAACGTGTGCTATATCCCATGCTATAACTATATAAGAGAAGTAAAGATTAAAGCAGAGTTTATTCTAACATACTTAACTTTTTAACAAGGAAACAAAATGTTACTTAATTTATCAGGCATTTCCAGTAGGTACACGACATAATACATTACACAATCTAGGTGTTGTTTCCAAGAAATGCTGTTAATCGGAGAAATTTAACAAAATTAACCTGCTTTCCCGGTACACGTGGTTCAGTGAAGAGTGTCCGGGCATTAGCATTGGTATTCTATTTTTATTTTTTGATTTTTCCCGACCTGTGTATCTCAAAATAACTAAATGTATAGTTTTATAAATGACTTAAATAGCCTTTATTAAATACAATAGCGATAAAAAAACCCTCGAATAATATACCATTTACTCATTATTTATCTAGCGATCCACATTCGACAAGCTTTGCTTTTTTTTTAGTGGATCACTATTTTCCATATCGAATTTATTTTCCGCTCGCCCACGAAGTATATATATACATTGTTCCTCCTAATTATTGTATATATATGTTGTTTGAAACTATGATTGAATTAAAAAAAAATGATAATAATTACACACACACAAAAAAAAAAACAGGACGGGCAAAAGTGAAATGGGTCTACAGTTTTAGACATTTTCATAGCATATGGTACCCCTCCTAACGTCATTGATAAGATTTAGCATATAAATTACAGAGATTCGACAATATGAATATATTACATTCTTGACATTATATTAATTTTATGTCATTTTATTTCCGACGAAAGTATATAGTGTGATAATTCATATTGTCATATTGTATACAATATTGTCTACAATATCATATACAATAAACAAAGTAAAATACAATGTAACTTTTCCATATCCAAATGAGATTTAAATTCACGTCATTTGTTAACAATGAGACAATAATACTTTAGATGAGGAAAAATATGAACTAAATGTGACTGAATCATAAAGAACGAGTCGGAAATAGAGGGGATTGCTAAAAAGCCAAGCTTGTAGAATGCAGTCCTCCCGTGAATAGCAAATTGCAGTAATAATGAAACGAAACAATTAGACATTATGAATTTTATGAATATTATGAATATAATTTCGACCAATTTTTGCGTCTGGCTCTTCAACTACTGTATATTTCTACAATACATATACAGAACCTTCTTTTTTCCTACTTGTTTTCTTCAAAGTTAATACACGGGAAGCAAAAGAGTACGAAAAGGCACAACTCTAGTGACATGACCATTTTTTAAAGAAAGTATAGTGCATGTATATAATATCATGAACAAAAGTAAGATATTCTTGTGTTGATAACGGCTAGTAAAAATGTGATATTGGTTAAGTTTATGTGAATAATCATGATTCTTTTGTGTAAGTTTATTTCAGTAGTAGGAATATTCATGTAAATAACACTGTAAATGGTAGAGAACTATAATGAATTAAACATTTCTGCTTTCACTAGAAGTATTTTGTTTCTTATTATTTATATTTTATTTCAGAACTTATGTTACTTTCCTTATATGTGCTTATTCAATCTCCAGGTATTGTGCATGTTCTTTTGAAACAAAGTCATCATAGTGATTCTTTTTCTCCGCTTGCAAAGTGAGGCTGTTTTTTATTATGTTCTGCACTAATAATGCGATTGCTCTGTTTGTGTAGCCATATAAGCGTAATGTAAGATTGTCTCGCTTTTCCTTTCTTTTAATTAAATGAATGCAATATATATAGCGACTTTGACATCCACTGTAAGTTAAGTTGGAATTTTTCTATAATTATGTAACTTTCCTCTGACTAATTGGATACAAGCTGTATAAATATTGAACAAAGTCACATTTTTATTTGTAAAAATCTCATAAGATTTATATCTTGCTAAATACAGATAATGAATATAAAAAATGATAACCGTAAAAATACCGGTCAGATTCGAAGCCACTTTAGCAAGTATGAAAAATATAGATGGCCAGCCCAAATGTACAGGAAGTGGGGGAAAAACACAATATAACAAAAATGTAATATATAATTATATTCATATATAAAAAATACTTATACGCAGTTACTTAAAGGAGTTTCAAATGCCAGAAAAAAAATAAACGTAAGAATTTTACGTGATTTATGATATCTATACGAGTAATCAAACACAAGATGCCAAAATGACGAACAACAAATTTCATGACGGCTTCTTTTTTTCTCTCAGGGCGATTTTAAAGTGCCAAACTATAGATTCTACAAAAGAATACTGGTACCAGATTTTTGTCTGTGAGGATGCAGAACTTGCCCTTTCTTTTTGTTTAATATCTTGCAAATATTTTCGACATGGCCCCAGTTTTTTCTTTAGGTAACAGCAATTGCTAATTATTTTGTACGCACGTGCACTTATAAAGAAAGAGCAAAATTCAATCATCGCATGGAATCATCTTATTATAGCTTGATATCAAAGAGGGTGTCAAAATAGGATGAACGTACTTCAGCAGACTCCCTTTTGGGCAGTTTTGACGAAATAGGTTTTTTGGTTTAATCTGTACCAAAAAGCCCAATTTACTTTAACATACACCTAATTTAAAAGTGGAATCCTGCCCTGTGCTCAAGTTAACCTTTCTCTGGTTACTGTTCAAATTGTATCAAAATACATTCATGGAGGTTGTCATTTTTGGAAGAACGGATGAAATGTAATAAAGTGGTATGAAAAAAGTGCGGTTTGCATACTTACGTCTAACGTTTAAAACAGATGACTCGGCAGTACCGGAAATCACGCACTGAAGATTCTTTCCGTGATTGGTAGAGGAAGGAGTGAAGGTCAAGTCACTTTCGATGTCGTAGTATCGGTAATAGATATAACGCCTTTCCCAATAAGAGCTTAGGGGATCCGCTATCACTGCATGTAAATGTGTCGATTCGTTGTGCATATTTACTTGGAACGCAGTGAACTCGGTGGAATCTCGACCAGAATTTCGTTAAAAACCCTGACTCTTTCGTCTGTTTCAGGTTATTTCCAAAAAAATCATAAGAATGATGTGTTTGCAATTTCTACAGCTTTTAACAAAGTAGGAGATTACCCCTCTATCTGATCTAGTGAAGGTTTGGTTTCCATGCGAGGACGTGAAAGTAAGTGTTAAAAAAAATCAAAACTTAGTACTTTAAATGAAAGTAGTCCTTGTCAAACCTCAGTAGTTATCTTTACTAGTTTAAAGACATAATTTAACGGTAACATAAGTGATTTGAATGCTTAAGTATTCTATCTAACTCTGATAAGAGTCGATTTATGTTATTGATATTGTGACATGTACCTGTCGGACAATCTGTAGTATATGTTTAATGCATTGAACTGGGAAGAAAATAAGTTAGTGATGCTAAACAACATTCGATCATGTGCACGACATGCTTAACGTGTGAGTGAACTGTACTGCTAAGCAATAAATTTTTGTATCATAATTTGACAACTATAATGTTAAAAAGTAATTTATCGATTTCCGTAAATTTTGTCGGATCACTTATGCCACCGTCTAGGAAGACCGCCGGGTACGTCTGATCATCTTCCTACCACTGCCGTCCAATGCTAATGAACTGTTTTTCTATAACTAATTGTATATCCATGGATGTTGCTTCTCACTGAGTGGATATTAGTATGTTTGTGGTCCCCAAAGGTGAAAGTGTGACTCTACCTCTCAAACCGTTGAAGGAAAACAAGTTAACGATGCTCAAAGTCCGCTTTGACGATGGGTATCATGCCAGGTTCCAGCGTGATCAAAGTGTACTTCCGTCTCACTGTTTTTAGAAAGGTGAGAAAATTTAGCATTTATGAGAATATTTCCAGAGTTTGATTCGCATAGCCAATTTCGTTATCCCATCACTCTCACACAACCAAAACAAGTATGCCATACAGAAGGTACTTTTGTCAGAAGTTTGCTATGAATCCCTTTTACAATGTTCCTGCAAAATGGCAGAAAAGTATTGTGAAGCTGATCAAGGTAAAGAAGAGATAATACTCGGAAGAACGACGGACATTAAATCATCGTGGTAAAATATTGTTCTTATGGGCATAGGTCAAATGATGAACACAAGATGAGGGCACTCACTGGAAGAATTAGATTTGGTAAGGATACGCTATACCACAGATAGAGTGGTCGATGAAGGGATCTTGTTGTCTGCCACCTGCTGCCTCTGGTGGAAGACGTGCTCCTACGTCCGTCGTTTACCGATGATCACGTTTTGACCCGTCATTGCCAAGTTTATTTTTCACCTTTTGGGGTATGTGACTGTCTGTACCGTCTGCATGCTGTGAAAAGCTTGTTAAACATTGCTTTTTATGCATTTCTTCTCCTTTACTCTAGCTGGTAAAGCGTTGTTTTTATCTCGCTGAAAGGTGACTTCCGTCCATACGCAGGAAATATGGAAGCACTGATTAAAATAAGCTACTACTTACTGAATTCACGTCATCTACAAAAGTTAAAGTTCTTTGTTCTGCAATAGAAATAGTGCAAGAAAGTCACAAATCAGGTATAGTTTGCGCACAGCTACTTAATTTGTAGGAGGTCACTGTACAAAGACAGGGGAAGGAACGATCTATTTTGTGTCAATAAGGAATTCGTCGTTGTTATGCAAACTTTATTTTGAAATCATCAAGCATTGTATGAATTAAAAAATAAACGATGTAATGCATTAGCCAGTGCAGCTTTTGAACGCGCATCACCACAATATATAAATTACATAGACATTCTATTATATACTTATAGTGTACGCTGACGTACTTGCTGATGTCTGCTCCTGAGGGATGTCGGTCGTTTTTGGCGAGTTCTCCACGAAATCGCTTCTTTGAGTGGATTTAGAAAATGACACTAGTTTGGAATCTCTGCAGTTTGCAAAAGGAATATATTCTCAATTCTGTCCAAGGAGTTGCATAGGAATACTCAACTAGAAAGTTGAGTAATGTGGACGTGTATCACCCTATGTACTTTTTACGATCAAAGGTCATTTCCGTCTCATGAAGTTTTCTGGCATCAAGCATGAACAGCGACTGCACTGCACATGACTACAGGAAATGAGCATTTTTATTCAAAATACAGGAAAAACAAAGACTGTCTAGTACGACAGTGACATTATTTCTTATTCTGCCTCTAAAATCTACAAAGATATTATTTGCCACGTAATCTCAAGAAACATCAAATATTTCATTAACCAGAACTAGTGTCATAACGTGTCGTATGTCCGCCTTGTGACATGTGGAATAAATTGTTACATTTTGAGCGTTGTTTTTGGCCAATTTTCTACATAAACCGTATTGCACTCGCTGAATGGCATTAGTGTGGTTGTTTTGAAGTGTTTCACTCTGCCATTCTTGCATGATTGAATGCTCTAGTGTTTGCATTATAATGTTGTGGTCACGCTATTAATAAGTGTACGCTGACCCGTCACAGCCCCATCGCTTTTCTTGTCTATCTAGTGTACTCGTTGTATCAACCCCGTTTGTAATCTGGACTCCATCCAAGTACCATTTTGCTGTCTGAGTGTTATACACAGCATCAGCGGTACATCTTGCAGTGATTTCCTGACCAGATGTCAGTTCACTCGGTATAGTCAGAGTCACGGCATCTAGACAGGAAGATTGAACAGAAGACACGTAATCATTACATTAAACGTACACGCACAACCAAAACATGGAAAGGCAAGATAAACAACAAAACAAAATGAGGAAAACAAAATAATAAAAAAAAAAGATTAGACCAACTCTTTGTGACAACAATGGCATTTCTGAAATTACCTATTTTCGTTGTTACTCTTTTGTCAATCATATTGCAAGTTCGTTCAAAACATGATTATGCCATGATTTGAATGCAAAGTAACATGTATTTTATACTAATATTTTGCATGGCATAGTAAGATTCCATTTCAAATTAAATACATCATAAAAAAATAACTGCAATACGGAAGAACCTTTTTAATTTTCTGACTCATAGAAGAGTGACCTTTCAATTGATAACATTCTTTGTTTCTTTTTTCACTTTTGTCTTGTATTTGTTTGCTCATTTGGTTGTTTATTTTTTTTTATCACGGAAAAGAAGCCTGCTTTCGGCTAGTTGCTGGTATCCAGCAAGGCCATGAACATTTTATAACAAATTTGTTTTCAAGTTATTTTGTATTTTCAAGCTTCCTAGATCGGGAATGGAAATATGAATGAGGGATTAAAATGATAACTCACCAGAGACACGCAAGGACACCATGAGGAGTGCAACCAGACGTACTGGTACAGTTCATCATGGTTGCTGCAATTATGAAGCGACGATCCGAAAACACGTCTTTATTCCTAGCACAAGATCGAAAAGGTTATAAACACACATCATGTTAATAATATCGCATTATGCAAGAGAGTAATTGATTTACGGCCTAAAAAGCGCACGGAAAGTTGAGAGGTGGAGTGAAATTTCACTACTTGCTTCGTCAAGTGATCTGTAGAAGCTTTCTTCCTCAATCTAACGGCAGAGAGGTTAAGATGTCCATTATTAGCATTTCAAATTAACCATTAACAGGGTACAATTTGCACTTGGTAATGTAACACCGTATCTTTCTGTTCAAATACATTGGTCATAGTGGACAAAAAGTGCAAATGTCTGTAAATTAGAAAGAAACACTTTATTAATCACGAAATATACATAATGATCATAGTGATCATTAATCATGATAATTGATTAACAATAAATACTCAACGTATGTTGATAAATAACATCAATTCGCACAAGAATTGTAAACAGCTGTTCTTCTCACTTATGCTGTTGATTCACATTTTTATTATACATTTGTTTTTGCAAATCAAACCATGTACACAAAAGTGAGTAAAGCTCTGCATCAATCCTCAGAAAAAGCTATCTTGATTATACACACACACCACACACACGCACATATATATATATATTATATATATAATATATATATTTACTACACACACACACACACACATATATAATATAATATAATACTATATATATAATATATATATATTTAATTAGTATTTAGAAATGTCATTTAATACATATGAGTTTCTATCAGGTGTACAGTATGATTCCGTTTATTATTACATATCATTCATTTACTTGCATGCAAGACCTTACGTACGTGAATTTTTGAGAATCCAAATCCTTCTCATAACTAATGCCTATCGTCCCTGTTGAGTTTGCGCCAGATACATCGAGTTGCAGCTGAGCGTGACACATCGAAAGTAACCTGGCGATTCGATCTCCCTTCTTTAAATGCAAACAAAGTGTATTTGTTTTGGCGGGAATCATTGTTTCTCTTCTGGTTCCTCATAGATCTCTTAATCATCCGGTATCGCGAAAGCAACACAACAAAGATGATATATGTTGACATGGACAAAGGATGATATGTTGACATGGATTACATTTCCTCCAATTACAGCAGGGGAAAAAATGAATATGAAAAGCATTAGTGATATCGAATGACATAAGCCAGAGAGGGTCATGTGACATTGGTATTACCGAAGCTGTATTTTCGTGAGTGTGTTTCTGGTTGCTCGTGTATCTTCTTTCTTATTTTTGTTTTCTCATGCGTCATTTCAGATCGGTCAATTTTTATTAACCAATCAATGCATAAGGTAATGATTGACAGACATGAATGTTGATGTAGTATGTAGAATCCGTCAATCACAAGGAAACAAAATCCACCCCTACCACCCGGAAAAAAAGGAGGAAGATTAGACATAGTGTCAAAAAGGTAATACTTTATACCATCGTTGTTTATACTGCTTGGGTTACAGCAGCTTGGGTATGCAAATCAAGCAATGCTTAAGCTGTAGCCCTTCTGCGTTATTCATTGCATCACTGTTCTATTGTACATTGTACAGGCAATGAAGCAACTGTATTGCTGTATATTCTAAAGGTAATGAAAAAAAACTCATTTTGGTAGCAACTAATATTCATGTATATCAATTCATATGTATGGTACCATCAATGTATATGATATATGTTTATGTATCTGCATGAGCAATGATATAATGCAGGAACCAATAAGATCAAATCAAAGATAACAGATTTATTTTAAGTCAGTCTTTGTCCTCTGATTCGTCAAGGCCAGTGAAAGCGACAAAACATATTTCAACCATGAAAATCCTTGTCCCAACATAGTTTAACTATTCCCTAGGGAAATAGTAAAAAAAAAAAAGACTATCACGCTGCTGATATTGCGACGTTTTTGCTTCGCGAGAGATTTGACGTACAATACAAATGGGCATCGCGGCGTCTTCACTTAGTGAGAGATTTCACACATAAATAAATGGGTGTCGCGGGGTCTTCGCTTCACGATAAGACAAATTAGTTTTTTTTTACGTAGACAACTGCATGGGTATCGCGCACCGCAGACCATGCATACACTTGGCGTGTGTAGTTTTGGGCGCAGGAGGAATGGCTTGTTTAATTGAGGATCGGTCAACTTAACAGTAATGAAATCCAGTTAATATTCTGTCAGTCTTGAATTTATACTAGGTCATTGTAAGAGGCACCGATTAAGCTATGTGCCTTCCGTGACTTCAAAAGCACTATATAACATATTCAATTCGGGGCTGCGCCACTCAGAAAATAGTGCTATTGAAGACACCTCATGCACATAGTTTTAAACAGAACCTCTCAGGTCTGGTATATTTGCATAAGACATATTTAAAAAAGAAGACAACTTCAGCAACAACATGAAATCATAAGCTGGAAAACATCTATTATTCACAAAATTCTGAACTGTTTGAAAAGAATTCAGGACGTACTATTCCACCATGAAAAATGTCCAGAGCTAAATGGATAACAATTATTGTGAACATTTAATATAATCTTACAAAGGCTGAATTTTGTCCTCAAGTTCTCTTCCATCAATGCTTCGATTTGTGTGGTTATTGTCCATGGTAAATCCATTATCAAACACTAGTCTTTACAGGTCGGATATGATTAACATTTGCCGAAGAGAAACCAGTTTTCCATTTAAGAAGGAAGTGAAAAGGAAGTAAATCTAAATTCTAACATATTGGGTTATTACCAAAGACGTCCTACAACATTTGAACAGTCATAAATATTATACCACCATAAAGACGTTTTATGTACCTAAAAATTAATGAGAGACAATCCCAATCTTTAAAAACATTTTTCTGTATAGTACGTAAGCAAATCTAAGCTTACATGTATGAGCAAACCTCATTTTCCACCGATATATTACTGTCATAATGATGGAATATAATCATACTATTTATTCGCATACAAACAATCACACACACACACACACACACACACACACACACACACACACACACCACACACTTTTTTGTTTATAATTTGCTAATAAGCCCATAATAAAATATCTTGCTAAACATTCCATAAGAAGTAACATCATCCCCCTTAAAGATACAGTGTATCAACATTATTGTGAGTCTAGAGGCCATTTTCATCAAGTTACCTTTGATCATTGATCGCTCGATTTATTGAGCGTAACTTGGCGAATCAAGATTAAAATCATTACTGATCGTAAGCCTGTTTCATAAAGATATTTACGCTAGATTTAAAGCATAAGTTTAATAGCAGATCGATCGATGACACCTATTTGAATTGCATCAATCGTAAGATAAATCTAACTGTCAATCTTTACGAAAACAGGCCCCAGTGGTGATATTTCGTTCTTATATACCAGTCGAGCGCCCTCTATTCAGTGTTCTCTATGAAGTTCGCATTTAAATATTGAGAGAGAGAGAGAGAGACAGACAGACAGAGGGAGAGAAAGGGGAGGGGAAGAGAGAGGGCGATAAAGAAGAATAAACAAAGAAAAAAAGGATGGAGAGGTCACAACAAATATAAGGATAATGAATATCTCCTGAAGCTTCAATTTCGATTTCAATTCAAATTTCACTTCATTTTTCGAAAAGAACATGGACATTTCACTTTCGCTAGACTAAATAACAGAGAATAAGATTTCAAAAGCAAAACAAAGTAAGCTGAGAAGAGAATGAAATAATCGTGTACCTTGTAGTAATCTTATTTATGTTGTCATGATAAAGATGAACAAATTGACAAAATATGTGAGAAAAGGGTATTCTAGAATGGATATTATTTTGCAACACATGACAGAAAGAGGGGGGAGGAGGGAGAGAGAGAAGAACAGACACAAGCAAACAGGCAGTGTGTGTGTGTGAGTGATTGAGAGAGAGAGAGAGAGAGAGAGAGAGAGAGAGGAGAGGCGGAGAGAGAAAGAGAGAGGTGGGGGGGGGGATACTTTGGGAGACCGCGGAAGAAAGGGAGAGAGGAACCGCAGAGCGCTGCGATATTGAGCTTAACTGGAATTTCAGGAATGCGTGGCATCCGTGCATACATTAGCTCTCCCTCTCTTTCTCTCTTTCTATCCAGTCTCAACTCTTTGGTGCATCTCTTGGACAGCATCACTCCCGTCGACCAGGAGCGAGTGAGCCTCTTCTCTAGTCCTGGATTATACCATTAGGTTGGCCAAGAAGAATCTTTTTGAGGTAAGATATATATTGATTGAAAACTTTTGTATTGCTTTATATTGATCGATCGGTTATAATGTTGGTCTCATTTGAAATAGCATCTTTGAAGATAGTGATTGTCGCACAGTTTAGTGTTACGTTGATGGCAATGATGGCGACTTGCCACCATAAATCCACTGATATAATCACTATGCTTCTGTGTACATCTTTGAAGAGAGTAGCATTTTCCTTGAATTATTATTGTGCCTAAGGCCGAAATAGATACGTGTTATGATAGTTACATTATTGCTAATTTGTGTTGCTCACGGGTTGTGTTGACTTTACGTCAACATTCCCAGCAACAAAGAATCACACGTACGTGGAGGGGATACGGTAGAAAACAGTTTTGCATCACATGGGCTAGGCTATATACATGTCCAATCATTCTGTTCAAAAATATCTCCACCTCTCGGACTCCCTGCTAAGCCCAGTGTATCATTGAGAGATGTTACTCCAGTATATGAATATAACTTCGTTTATTGGTACCTTTTAAAATGTCAAAATTGTATAATGGGGAGAATAAACAAAGAGGTGACTCAAGGTTGTTTCGTGTCACTGCTGTGAGCTGGTTGCATCTGGAGATATCCTGGAGACTCTGGTGTATTAGTAACACAGAGCGAGCATTCAATCTTACTTTCCAAGAATAATCGTGAAAACAAACATCTACTGCTTCAGTATAGTTCAGTTCAGTTCAGTTCAGTTTTTATTTCTGCATTTCAGAATCAATACAAATCATAGTATATTATAACCATGGTTATAATTCGTCTTATTCAAACCCCATAAAACTCAACAGCTCCCTTTTCACACTGTAACTATTATGAATTCAAAACAACATGTCAAAAGCAATTACCATTTTCAAAGTGTAATCTTTCCGCGATTATGTGTATGATGATCTGTCAACGCATTACCTTATTAAACAAAGAAGCAGAAACAGATGCAAAATGAATCTACTTTTACGCGAACATGCAAACTAACACTCTAATATCAGCTAATTCCTGTCCCAATGAATAGGCCGTTATATATTTCGAAATACAAACAATTATTGATTTTTGGAAAATAAAATCTTCTTATCACTTACTGAACGTTGAAACAATATTGAGTCAAACGAGATTACGAAGAAAATTTGAGAAGACAGTTTCTAAGGTAAAGTTGATATGAGCAGTCTTCCTAAATCTAGCATACTGAAAATGTCTGTTACAAAATTGAGCAAGTGAACATTCCATCATGCATTAATATCAAAATTTTCAGATGTGTTAACTCTTTACGAAAAAAATGGCAATGATGAGAAATAGGAGAAAAACAGAAGAACAGTCATATTTTCACATTACTTTCATGACAGCCTTTATATTGGTTTCATTATAGATTATACAAATCAGAAAAAAAGAATGGAAAGTCCTGCTTTTTAACCGATACTGAGGAAGGATCTGTCTAACCAATTGAGACAATGCAATGTTTGAATGTTTATATCATAGAATAAGTGTGAATAATAATCTGAAAAGTACAAAAAAACAAAAACAATTATGGGTAAACAGCAAAGACGCTTTCTGGCTTTGTATAGAATTTGACTATAACGGATAAGGTATGTTTTCATCAATATAATGCTTATTTGTATTATTAAGAATTTGATCACAAAACGATTTAATCGCCATTTCAAAACATTTCAAAATTTTTATAGTACGCTCAATTCAATTCGATCATAGTTTATTTCCAATCAACGAAGATCATACACATAATGCAAAGTATACATGTCATGAAATGAAATTGTCCAAACGTTTACAAAAGATTCATGTAGTATATGAAATAAATAATACATAACAACATATGTACAATAATTACGAGGAACAATGCATGTATACTTCGTGAGCGTTCGGAAAATAACTTCAATCATGGAAAATAGCGATCCACTAAAAGGCAAAACTATTTCTTAATTTTTGTATTATTCTCTTTGATTTTTTAACAGCTTTAATGGCGAAGATTTCAAATGAGCAGGAATAGCATTAACTCGTTACGCAATCCAACTTTTCATACATGTATATGGCAATTGTATGCTCTTTCCGATCTCTTTAATCGATCCATAGAGATCGAAATTCATGAGTGTTTTAAAAACTTCAGGAATAGAATAGGAAATACGTATCTGGAGGGGGCGGAGGTGGGTAGCATGACATTGAGACTCTAAGACTCTTAAGAGTCTACATTTTCAGAAAGGTAACCCTGGTAGTCACTTTGCATGTCGCACAGCGAATGGGCACAGAATGATGCCCACGAACACACAGTAGAAAGTGCAGATCAAACACTGTGTGCATCACAACATACTTTTATTGAATAAAAAGCAGTGTGACTTGCGTCACAAGCGTCACAAGAAACAAACAAAAAAAAAAACACGTAAAAGACTTTATTGTTAAGATAGCTATCACTGTTACGTAGTACTGTCAGCAAAATCAGTTTTAGTTGGGGCACTGAGGGCTGGCTTTGGCAGAATAACTTGTTTACTAGCCTTTTGCGTTCAAAGCTGTAATGGAAAAATAACAGCCATATTATTCCTGATATTGTGAAGGACCAGCAAATGTAACCAAGTAGGCCTACTGCAAAAAGCAATAATATGGCAGTCCCGACAATTAAAAAAAAAACAGTTGCATTTAGAATAAAGGTTAATCCAAGTCATTTAATAAATCTTATTTATTGAGTTCGTCGTCATTGTAATCGTCATCATCGTTATTTCTTAATGATACCACCTCTTACTCGAATATTCGAATATACCACTTCAAAGTTTTCTATTCTCCAGTTTATGTCTTAATCATCATTGCATACATGTAGGCCCTATATATTGTGCCATAATCTCTACATCGTGGACATCTTTATAAAAAAGAAGAGCGTTATAGACCTATTATGACGTACTTTTACATTTGCGTCAGGAATGCATCATTAAACATGCCGATAAAGGACTGCTATGTACCCTCCAAATTAGGGCATACTGGAGTACTATACGTATTGTGTGGCCCATAGCTACAGCTGTCAGCGGCATAGATTTCGGAAGTCAGTGCAACACTTTCGCATCGCAGGCGAAGAGATTATAAACCTAGTCTGGTTTTTGCAGACACGTTGAACTTGATGCTCCAGTTTCCGCTATTTTGCTTCGTGCATTAGACATAGCTTTGCTGTTGATCCGGGCATCTTTGTACTCGTATTGCACGCATGGGGTTCCAAAACGAGATCAATTTCACGTCGAGACTGACTTTGAAAAATTAGACAGAAAAATCGAGTGAGAAAAAAAAGAAAAACAAACCCAGGAAGCCTGAAGTTTCTTAAAACTTTGATAGACAAAACAAACTGAAAGTTGGGAAAAGTCATGCTATTTAAAAATGTTACTTTCTTTTTTACATGACCTGATAATGTTAATCGAGTCAAGATTATTTGGCTAAAATTGCATTGACAAATCTTACTCAACTTTGTTTTATAGGTAATAAACGAAACGAGAAAAATGTGTATTCCTTTCCATTAAAAAACGTTTTATGTTTTGAATATTTGTTATGATATAATATTGTATGGAAAACCTTCTCCAGGGTTACAGGAGACGTGAGATGCATTTTCAAATAACAGAAATTCCGGATTAAAAAACATGACTTTCTACTTCTCTACTTTCACAAGTATAATACGAGGCTTTTTACGTAAGCATTCCAACTGTGTAACATTTACTATTACCTCTCCCTCTCTTTCCTCTATCTATCTTTCATGATCATTTCTCAGATTTACTGGCACTGATTCACCAGCACCATTCCAAATATGTCGGACCACGAAGGCGAAGCGTAAGTTGCTTAATATCTTTTCAATGAGAAAATACTTTCCAGATTTTTGCAAAAAAAATGATTTTCCCACCATTTGCATCGATCCCGAATGTATCTTTCTTGATGGATAGATGTGCATTGCGTACCCTATGCAATGGAAATGATTATAATGTAGGAGCTGTCATTGCTCGTTGATTTTACTTGCTGACAGAAAAGTATTTTTGAGCTCTTTCGTTGGCCAAACTATCTGAATTTCCTCTTTTTGTTTGTGCATTTGATGCATTACCGAAGTTGTTGTTTTTTTTTTTTGTTTAAAGTAGAATAAAGCTCAAATAAAAATGATTGAATGAATGCAGCAATATTAGTAGAAAAATGGCTAGACGAGAAGACTACATCGTCATTACATGGCAACAATATAAAGATGATTGAAGAGAGATTTCAGTATATTTTCTATTTTCTATGGGATAACGAGAAGAGCCCTTGGCTTACCTCTTTCAGAAATCACGGAGAATGATACAACCCTTATAGTATCGCTTTGCCCCAAAAAATATTTTTGATATATGACAGAGACACATTTCAGTAGTCCATTGCACTAACTTTCAGAGAAAAGGGGTCATTAATTAGTGAAAAAAAATGCATCTAAAAGTTTCTAAACACAATGGGTCTGGGAGGCAAGACTACAGCAAACCTATTGTTTGCAGTGGGTTACAGAACCACAGCTGTTCCTGAATCTCCCAGACACGATGTGTTTGGAAACTTTTCAGATGCATTATTTCACTAATGAATGACCCATTTACTCTGAAAGATGGTGCATAGGGATTACTGAAACGTGTCTCTTTCACATATTAAACATGATTTTTAGGGCAAAAGATACACTTTAACATATCTGTAGAAAGTTGAGGGAATGTCTACTTTCGTTAAAAGAAGAAAGAAAGAAAAAAAAAAGAATCTGAAAAGACTCTATCTACTTTAGTTGAAGTCGTGCATTGGCGGTCGCGAACTATTATTAGTCTTCTCATCCAGTAATGGCAGTACCGAAACTTTGAAAGTTCATAACCTTTGAAAGGATTGTTCGTTTTTTCCTCAATCTTCAGCCATGTGAGCTATATTGATATTGCTGCAATCATGAAAACCCCTAGTTATTTTGGGTTTCAATTTCTCCTTTGAGTTTAAACAGAGCGATTTTGTTTTGACTGCGTATGCCTCCTGTGACCTGGGTCTTATTAACCAGAAATGCGACTGTCTGCAAATTTACCCCAATACTTCATCATGTAATGCGATTTTTCAACGTTTAACAGGCCAACACATTATTTTCTTTGTCTTTTTTTGTGTGTAATGAGGGTTGGGAATACATAAATTCAAACAGAATGTGACCACGGTGGTTTTGAGTAAACATCTAAAGGATAGTGGTTTTCTCAAGCTTTCTCATTCAACAGAGTAAACACAAAAAACAAACAAACAAACAAACAAACAAACAAACAAACAAACAAACAAACAAACAAAACAAAACAATTGTGTAGTTGCATGATTCGCACGAAGAATGCCAATGGTATTCTGACTGACTTACCGTAACTTTGACACGGAGGTTCTGGAATATTCAAAAATAATTATCTTGAATAAATATTACATCGACAAAGATCGACTGGTCCACGCATAAGTACGATCTATCGTTATAAACTTCATACGTACAGCCATGTTTTTAGCAAGCTTCTTGATGATCAAAATAAGTGCACTTTATTTTTGTCTCGACATACTCTTTTCCCGCGATCTTTGGGCATTCCAAATTTCATTTTGCCACATCTATGAAAACCTGCCCTGGTGAAATAGACCTTAAAAGTGTAATGGGATTCTCAGACGCTATATACATGTAGTTATGAGATATAACGTTCCGCGTATTTCTCCTTTTTTCTCTCTTTTTAAATCGACATAAAAAGATCAATCGTTAAAACCATCGACATTCTTGCAAATATATATACATAAATTATATATATATATACATATATATATATATATATATATATATATATATATATATATATATTAATGTATATACATATATATATATATAGTATTTGGAATCAACTTCTAAGTTTCTTTCGTTCTTTCCTTTGTTTTATATTGCTTTCACAAAATGTGGTATAAAGACGAAAACAAAAAACACACTCAGTGAAAAGTGAAGTTTTGATGATTATCACATGATTATTGCACAATCAAACAAAGAATAAAGTTAGACTTTCTTTACAAAATCAATTTAAAATGTTAGAAAGTCATAAAACTTTAGAATTTCACAAACTGTTTTTCTTTCTGTTGCGATGTTTGTCACAATTACGCATTCAAAATTTGATGGTGTGATGACGTCATGTGGTCATGACCTCACGTCAAGTATCCAATTCGTCCATCGACATGATTAAACAGCAAGACTAGTTAGATTCGTCTTATTAGATCGTTCCAACAGTGTTTTCTTTTGTCTTTGTAGAACTTCGTATATGGAGGAATTTGCTTATTCTTTTATAAACGAAAAACATTATGTCACCTTCGTCAAAAACTACACATGAGAGAGTAAGTAACTGGATGAAATTATCATCTCAGTTAGATTCACTATGTAATCGTGACCATATTTTATAAAACAAATGTCCTAAATTTTTGGTCTGAGTTTAGAGAAACCAATCTACTTTCTTGAAGTCAACTCAAACGTATAGGGAGGTGATTAAAGCTTAATATCTGTGCATTCTTCGTTCCGAATGTGACTATGGTGTGCTCGTGAAAACAGCACATTCTCACAAGATTATGCTTCTTGTTTCCATGGTAACAGAATGACAGAGGACGAGAAACAGCTGGCGGAGGAGAAGGTTTGAAATATGGTGGAGTGATAATAGATGGATGAATAAATAGATACGTAGATGGCACTTTTAGTGTAGCATAACCCAAATAACATGTCCTGAAAAAAAAAAAGAATAACACCCTTTAACGACTTGACATGCTGTAGCTGGCTTCGTCTGTGCAATGTGTTTGTCGTAGGTTTATGTGTGTTGTGGAAGTGCGTGTGTTTTAAGGACTGCTGACAGAAATAAAGCAGCAATCATCATAATCACTCGTCATTTTATTCCATTTTCAATAATGACTAATGGTGATAGTTTGAAGGAAGATATGGTCCTTGAAACAAGGGTAATCAGTTTATCAAGACTAAAAATGAAGAACCGGCATGTTGCTGGCGAATATAAACATGCTCATTCGAATCAAAGCAATACTCTCATTTCAACTGTATACATTCACAACTAGAATAAGGTAATATTTAGAACGGAGATAGCTTTTTTTTTTCAGCAAACCACCCTCACGATGAACATGCACACACTCTGCGTTAAAACTGCGCGAAACTATTTTTTCATGAATAATGATTTCGGGCCACTGTTTTGAATCTATAATATACGTAAGAGGTTGCCAGGACATCCATTCCCGTGCAAAGCTTCAATACTCTGCTGACAACTTGATACTGTAGGCCTAACTATGGCGCGCAAAATGTCGCATGGCCTTTTTCGTTACGAAATCAGTCATTTCCTCGACGAAATGTTCATGTCGTTACGAAATGGCCATTAAGTTCGTCGATAAAATGACTGTATAAAGTTAAGAAATGAATAAATTTCGTCGACGAATCAATGATCATTACGTAACTAAAGAGACCATGCAACACTTGGCGCCCCATATGTTTAAAAAAGAACCAATTCCGTGCACCATGTTCAGAGACATCGTAGTGAGTGTACTGTGCAATAGGAACACGGTAATGCAAAGTTAATGCAAATGATGACCTTCATGTAAAAATCGATCATTTTTGTTATCAAGACTTGTCTTGTTTATAGTTTACAGAGAGACGTGTGATGCGATGACGTCATCATCCCTGCCAATATGAGTATTTTGAGGACTTGCAACTTGTATCACTGACTTTTAACTCAAAGTTTGAAATAGAATTTATAAATATTCGTCAATTTGATTCCGAGCTTTACGAAACCTCTTGTATATAAGTTTCTTACTTTGTCCATTGTGTGACATAACAACATCATTTTCGACACATTATTTAGTTGCGACACTGACAAAGTTGTTTTTTCTGCATTCCTTCATGTGAAAGGAAAATTTTATGGGAGTCTTTTGGTGATGATAAGTACGCCCTACTGTGTTGTTCTAGTTATATGTCATACCCTGCACATTGCGTCACATAGAACTTGGTTGTCAATGCAACGCAATTGTTGATTAAAACTAATGGAAATGCATGCAGTAACGACATGGAACTGTACTGTTATTATTGTTATGCCTGCTCTCCTACCTGATTATCTAAAAACGTCGTAACAGTGTATGTGTTCGTCGTCTTTAATATACACTAAACTGTAGTTGAAACGCTTTCTACATACAATGTACGTGCTTTGCGACATCTTGGATCTGTAGCTTTGGCTGTAAAGGCTGTATTCAAAGGGCACTGTTGAAGTTGTGCATGCTCAGCTGAATTAAAACGCAAATTTAACGATGTTACCACTGAATATGCATGACGTAATTACGATTTGTTGAGACTGTGATGTTCACCATTCTAAATGTCTGTTTCTTCAATGTGACGAACAGTTTTATATTAGCAACCTGATATTGACCTTTTCTCGTCACAATGCTTTCTTGTTTCTGAAAGATGATAACATCAAATAGAAGCTTTAATTTGATCAGGTTTTATGAATACAACGGTTAGCACACATGACCAGATGGTCAAAGCCAAGAGGGTTTAATGACAACCGTAAATTTAAAGCTAGAGTTCAAAGTATGACTTATCATGGTATATGATGTTAATGACTATGAAAGCTATGAATGATATGGGAGATAATAAGAAAAACGATTATTATCATCGAAACAATTTATTTGCTTCTATTATGTTCTCGTTAACCATTAATTGCTATTATCATTGATTTTCACTGTGAGTTTTTTTTTTAATCATTATGGCGACTGTCAACATTAGCATCGTTTTACCATCATTCTCACCAGAATCAGCTTTCCTAATCAGGTAAAAAGGGCGACGAAAATCAGAAAAGAATCAAGCAAGTAGAAGATACATACATACATATAATATTTCTGTTTCTCCCCTTCCCCATTCTCTTGGGCAAACAGAGGCTGGAATTCCTGGCGGAGGTGGAGGCTGCTCGAAACGAGATTAAGAAGGTCATCGAGCAATACGACGTGGAGATTAGCACCCTACAAGAGAGACGGGTACGACAGCCATTATACTCACTTTTGCGTGGTCTGCATGGTTGAAAATGATGAGTTTTAGAACGGAACACTCGTCTATGTAAGGCAGATAATGGAGAACTAGGTTACAGCTCGTTATTCCGAAGGTTCGTTATTCCGAAGGCTCTTTATTCCTAAGATTCGTTTTTCCGAAGGTTCATTATTCCGAATTTCATTTTCGGATTAACCAATCTTCGGAAAAACGAACCTTCGGAATAACGACACGAATTTTCTGATTAACGAACCCTTTTTCATTTTCGAATTAACGAACCTGTAGGTATAGGGAATTTGCGTGTTTCGGAATAACGAACCTTCGTAATAGCGAACCTTCGGAATAACGAACAGCACCCGAGAACTATTCGGTAGATGTGAATGAAAATGCGTGTTCGAGAAAGAGAGCAGATGAATAAACTGACCGGTGGATAGATATAATCATGGATTGATATAAATAGATAAATGATGCATACACATACATACATACATACATAAATACATGCATACATGCATAAGATATTACATACGACACACAGATACCCGTGACTCTGAATATATTATTCACGATTAATACTAATTACATTATGCAACAGTTCGTATGTATGATTCTTTACTTGACCTTGATTAGGTCTGAGTTTATTGGAAAGAGAAAATGAAATGACAGAAAATTGATATATTCGTAGTTTTATTGATGTATGCGTAAGTGTCATTAAGGACATGAAGTATTGATAATGATAAGATACAATCTTTTAGTCTACATCATTGATAAGATCAGTCCAAAATATCAAAATATGGTCTGAAAAGAGTCGTAATCTCACGGGTAATGTGTTACAAAAACATGAGGCTTTAAGAAACTAATAAACAAAGAAACAATTGAATATGTTTCAAGTTGGTTTGGAAGAAATTATGTTATTTTACTAGTATAGTATAATATGTGTGTGTAAAAGCTTTTTTTTTTTTCTGAATCGCCCTTTTCATCATTGTAACTATCTAGACACGTTTGCATTTCTGCTGGAAAATAGCAAATATTTTTGATAATAGACGTGCTATGAATTTCTAATTATTCGAAATATTTTTCCTGAATGTTATTGCTTGTGGGTTGTTTTCTTTTTTTTCCCCCTCCCGGTTTTGTGCTAAATTTCTTGTTCCACGTCGAAGGCGAGCCGCAAAGCCGAGCAGGCGATGTGGTTGGAGAAGATCAAGAAAAACGAGGAGGAGCGCCGCCAACGTCAAGAAGAGGAGAACCGGCGCCTGCGCGAAGCTGCTGAGCAGAAGAAACGCGAGCGGGAAGAAAGACGTCGGGCCATGCAGAACCCGAACAAATTCCAGCCGGTTATCCAGGTAAAAAAAAAAAGAAAATAAGATCATATTTCTGCCTTCCTTAGTTCCCCCTCTCTCTTCCTTTTGTCATTTTTGATGTAATAAGCGGCCCGACAACTCGATAGTTATATCGATACATTGATGAATACAGCTATTATAAAATGGCCCTTTCTTAATCAATAGCGTATAAAGATCTTCTGTTGCATTATCTGCTCTGGCTTGGTCGATCAAGTTCCGGGGAAAGGTTCCTAAAGAAACATCATTTTTGCGTCATTACATGTGCATATTTGAATTAAATTACATTTCCAATGGTGAGTAAAGTTTATATAGAACTGACTGAATTCATTTAATCTGTCCAAAACGAAAAAAAAGTGCAAGAAAAATAATAACTTTAATCTTCTGAAATGTTTTTCTAATTGAGGAGCCAGTTATACATTTAGAAATTAACATGCTTTTAAAACTAAATAAACCATGGCAAGTCAGTGTGACGAAAAAAAAAAATGTTCAAATGAAAAATGAGGCCTACTAATAAACTATACAAAAATTGAAATATAAGACAATCAACCCAGAAAAATGTTGTAGTATTCAAACTCTTGCAGGCTTAATTACATCAAACAATTATCATCTGCACTGTTCGGGCCTCAGATTTGTCAGACCGAAACTAAAGATTCCCAGGAGAGGAGGTAAAAAGGAAACGTTCGAAGGTACAATCAGCTTCAGTTCAAACTGGTCCAATATGTCGACATTAAGAAACAGGCTAGGTGATATATTTTTTTCAATTCAATTCAATTCAATTCAAACTTTATTTCATTTTTCGAAAAGAACATAAACATTTCACTTTCATTGGTAACAGAGAATAAGGTTACATAATCAAAACAAAGTAAAATTGAAAAAAAAAGAACATAATTGTGGAACCTTGGGGTAATAAATAATGTTGTAATGAAAATTGACTGAAGTGATATAGACGATATAACATTACACAAAATATCGAAAAATGGAGGGACCCATTAAAAAGGCAATGCTTGTATAGAATGTGGGCCCCTCAGGTACAGAATGTCAATAGAAAATGAACTGATGCAAAAAGGGGAAAAAAGATCGGGAATAAAGTCAGATTTAAAAAAAAAAGGTCTGGAAGCCCAATAAGAAGACAGAGTAACGGACGGACACAGATACACAGGCGAATGAACATTAAACGAGACTGAGAGGACAATACTTATGAAAGGGGACTTCAATACAAGACAGAACGAGACAAGGTTGACATAATAGGACGACAATACAGCGGACAGAAAGGAAAAACAGATCCAGCGATCCTCGACAGAACTATGTCGAAAAAATATTGGGATGCGAGGAAGGGATACATAAATATGGAAAAATAGAGAGAAATAGATGCGGAGGTACTACAAGTAGAATTGAATCTACTCAGTAAGAGTCTCAGGACAACAGGGACGAGAAAATATGTGAGAGTATATTATTGGTAATCAAAATTCTTCGGAAAAAATTAAAATGAACTTAAAAAGAACTTAAAATTTAAAAATTAAAATAAGATATTTCATCAAATGATTAATTCTAAGTGGGTTTATGACCTGCTAAATGGATATTTATTGAACCGTAGAATTGTCATATGACACTGATAAACTGAAAACACACACACACACACACACACACACACACACACAAACCACCCCATCAAACATAGCGAAAGAAATAGTGACCTATTTATACATCACGTAAAACAAGTAGGTGAAGAAATAAACAGCAAATCATTGTTACAAACTCCATGAAGATTGAAAAAGAAGTAGATAATCTTTAAAGAACAGCAACAAATCTTAATAACGGTTTCATTTTCTTTTTCTTTTTCTTCCGTTTGTTCAAGGATGAGCGCGTGCGCTTCGCCAAGATGACGCCTGCCGAACTCGCCAAGGAGAAGGAAGAAACGCTCGCCAAGCGCGTGCCGACACTCGACCCCGAGGCGATGACGTCGGACGAGGTCATGCGAGAGATCGCTCGGGAACTCCACGCAAAGATCATGAAGGCCTTCGGAGCCCTCTTCGACCTCCAGGAGAAGGAGAAGCGCCAGAAGTATGACGTGAGTTATTACCATGGCAACTCGCCACTCCTAGAGTCAGAGAGCAAGTAATATAAGGCCATCACACTCTGAAATGCCCTGTACGAATAAGTGAAAGGTAAATCGATACTCGATGGTGATGATGAAAAAGTATGCTTCGGCATATTGAAAAAAATAATATACGTACTTTCCATCAGTAAGGGATGTCTGCAAAAAGCCTGTCTGTGCAGTAGTAATATACCAGTCAGTATTTACTTATTTGTCTGTTTATCTATTTTATTTCATTTTATTTTATTTTATTTTATTTTATTTTATTTTATTTTATTCTATTCATCTATCTATCTATTTCACTTTATTTTTTGTTTTGTTTTGGAACGGTCCCAGATCCTAGAGTAAAACGATTTTCTATTTCTTGTAGACAACTGGAAAACTGTACTGGCCAACAGCGCTCATAAATGTGCATCTAATGCACCGTTTCCGGTAAAGAAGAACTTTGATATTACAGTTTAATATCCGCTGAAGTAATCACATATTCAGTACTACACTTTAGAGTTATTTTTGTCGACCTTAGCTCTTTTTGTCCCAGGAACTTTGCACAGTGCGAACAACACTACCAGGCTTTCTGGGCTAATCGACGCTCAAAACACATTGGTTAGGAGATTGCGTCTTTGTTCGATTCAACGCTGTCAATCATGAGTCAATATGATTTGAATTTATTCGAAACTTGCGGTCAACAACATCATAGTTTCATGATGTCAAATCCATATCCAGAGTAAAAAAAAGTGTCACTTTCACAAGAATGATTAAATCTATAAGTTGATAATATTTTGATCTTGTCGCCTAATCACGCGTACGGGTATGTAGTCTGATTCACTCAGCACATCACGATGACTATATCTCTGTAATTTCTCACACAGATCAATGAACTGACTTCTAGGATCGATGCCATCCAAAAGGACAAGTAAGTCACAATACTATATCAGAATTGACTGGCGTTGCCTTTTCTTCATTTTACCTTTTTTCTCTATAATTCTTTCTTCTTGTATTTGTTGTGCTTCTTCGGTCACATGAATTTGAATATTGCTCATTTCAAAATACATATACGACGGTATGATATTGATACCTGCTTGATAGTCACATACTATTGTATCTTTTACTTTCAGGCTCAAAGCCTCACTCAATGCAGAAGGGAAGATCCAGAAACTCAATATCCCCTTCGGGGTGAGTAAAAATTGCCTCATCGCATGTCAACACCCTAACACCCACACTCATCAAGGAATACTATACAACATGATATGATATGATATGTATGATATGATATGATATGATATGATATATGATATGATATGATATGATATGATATGATATGATATATCACTAGTATAATATAATATAATACAATATAATATGATATAATATATCCGATATATCATAATGTAATATAACATGATACCATATTGTAATAGAATATTAATAATGAATTAATGTAATATACTAGTAGGTCCTATAACATAAAGTACATCTCCAGGGCTGCAAAAAAAAAATCAGTAGTAACTGGAGTGCTATCTCAATAATAGGTAATGATTGTTCCCGTATCAGGGATAATTTTGTATTCTTTTGCTTGGACTAAAAAACAGGTAATTTTTCAGACATGCCAGCTCTCCTTTTCACAAGATAACATGGCTCTAAGCTATGATGGCAGGGCTTCAAGAAAAACAATCTTTGACTGTCGTCGTAAAGATCACTGAAGAATGAACTACAGCACTTATTTTCAAATCCATACCGTCTCCGTATCGTGCTGCAATGAATCGACACAACCGTGGCATTGATAATTAGTTGAAATCCAAATAAATTTTGTTACTCCTCGTCACCAGTACAGTTGACACCTCTCCCTCCTCGCTCTTCTGAATTTGTTTTGCTCCTCCCTTCTCGTCCTCCTTATCCTCCTCTTTCCCCTCCTTCTTTATATTTTTGTTACTCATTTCGTTTCTTTCTTTTTTTATTTTGCTCCTTCACAATTACCCATTTTCCTCCAATTTCTCCTCCTCTCCTGACCCCCTCTCCCGCATCATTTTCTTCTTCTTCCTCTTTCTCTTCCTCCTACTTTTTCCTCCACCTGTATCTAACTTCTGGTATCCAGGAGGCAGCTGCCGAATAGGGGCTGAAGTAACCTCACCAGTGAGACTGGGACCCGAACAAAAATGTGCGTCACTTTTTGTTCGGCGAGTCGTGATCGTTGACATCGCTCCTCAGCAGCAAAGAGGCGATCGACGTCCCTGTCGAGGTCGCGTCCCTTCTATACCCGTTACTGCACCAGTATCAACAGCTACGAGAAAGCGAAACTTGCCAATCTTCACAAAATAAAACGGAGCAAAACAAACTCTCTTGTGTTAGACGTAGATTGTCAACCGTATAGGCAGCAAAGTACATTACTATGTCATCATTATGATATCCAATTATTGAAAACAACGATCATTACAATTTCAATGAGGAAAAAGGGTCTAAGAAGCTGTATGAAAAAAGACAGAATCTATTCAAACTTGTAGTGCATAAATATCATTAACATATTGGATCTTAATGATAAAAAATATTTGCAATGAAGTGGTTTCTTTTAAGGTTTTGCATGTTCGGGGTGGGGATGATCTCTTTTCCCATACTTTTCTGTGCAAGTGTGTCATTACTCAGAAAAAAAAATACTCCTAAAGAATAAGATGAGCTGATTATTGAATGAATCTAGTGAACCTATTTGTATTTTGTTTTCATCTCCTTCCGATCATTAAGTAAGGATAATTCATTTGATTTCGTCATTCATTGAATGTACAGGGCATTTTGTCTTTCCCGTGATCTGTTTAAGTTGGAAGTATCAACATTGTTATTTTTGTTGTTTTGTATGTATTGTTTAGGAATGTGTATCAGTTTGTACTTATACATGATAACCCTTGAATTTTTCACACTTTGAGGTTTTTTATTGTTTGTAGAATAACCGTTTTCTTTTGTAAACGTAGTGAAATAAATGAATCGTGTGACACTACACATGCTTATCAATGTCTCCGTTGTAAATACCACACTAGCTGATAAGAGTTCGTATCTGAAAATTGTTTCTGTTATTTCTCATTCTCTTCTGTAGAGAGGCAGAGCGCAACATTAGCAGCACTTAACGCCATAAGTTGTACAGAGGCAAGACGTTTTTGGTTGGTGAGCAAAAAAAAAAAGAAAAGAAAATGTGTCGAAAGTTATCAAAACCCGTTGAGGACGAGTCCCGAGTATTCTCGTGTCCATGGGAATGCATGTTGTAGCAAAATCAGTCCGTCCTCAACGGGTTGGGAATGGAGTAAGTGGGTTATACCGATACAAGAGAGGCACACAAACTGTATAACTTTACTGTATAATACCCAAGTGAAAAGTGTCATTGTTTCGACGTCTGCAGAAGTGGCAAGATTTGCGAGTAGACGGCCGCAGAAAGCAAAATCGTCATTCTCAATTCCAGTCTTCGAAATCTGTTCTCGTTCCGATTGAAGACTAGGATTCAATATTGACGATTCGGCAGAGAAAAGGTGAAGACATATTCAAATAAATTCGATATTTTACTCGACTTGGCAATAATGACAATAGCAGGGTGTAGATGATGATGTTGGGGCACGCGCAGTAGTTTCCGTAAAAATTACGTGAATAATTGTAGTAATAAAGGACTTTTAAAGAAACGACATTTCTCATAAAACAGCTTCGTCCCTTTTCACCGGCAAAACGTTACATTGGGTTCTTGTTTGTTATGTATTATACCTACTGACAACAAACAAAATTAACCGATGGTACTAAGGTGTATTCAAATTTTGATTCCAATGTATTTCTTTTACAACCCGTAAAAGAAATGTATGCTTTTTGACGCCCTATTGCACGCATTATAGGTACCAACGAATATGTGACTATCATCATTATTAACCTCACTTGCACTGACAGCTCACTGAAAAAGTATCAGATCGATGTTGCATTACGATACAAGACGAAAGAAGCCATTTCATTTTGAGTAAATTGTATAATACGTGAGACAATACATCCGTCGTTGTTTATAGTTGTCATTATGTTGATGAATTGCCAACTTGTTGATAATGCTCATACTCCACTATTATATACTGCAAAACCACAAACAATAGATTATTGTACTTCTTCCACAGCTGTCAATATTGACTTAATAACAAAGAATCGGATACTAATGAATAATAAATAATAATAAAAGATTTCAAATAATGATACTAATTATTATCATCATGATCGTTATTATTATCATCATCATAACGATAAAAGTAATCTAAAAAATGACATATTTTGCTAGGCTTCTTGGCTTTAATAAGTTTACATAATGTACCACACCACGCGAATTATTTGAGACTATACACTTTGTCACCATGGAGCACACGAGTGTCCTCTAAGCACCTCTTGCCTGGCTGTTAAAGTCTCGAATAAGAACCGCTGTGCGGATTATCATAATCCTATTAAAAAATAAAGCCAGATCACTGTCGGTGAGGGGCTTTAGCTATTACAGGCTAATCCGGATATTCATTCTTGTAACGTGGATATAGGGAGGGACGTTTTGGGGTATTAACGTCTTGCTCAAAGACCTCACGTGCCACGGCGGGATTCGAACCCTGAAACTTTTCTTCTCATTATTATTTCCTCTTTGAAGCCACAATGGGCGTTCACAGGACACCAACACCTCCTCATCACGTGACAATTGGCAGAACTATGGAAGCTTACATTTCCATAATACTAGTATCTCATTGATGACATCATTTTCACAAGGCTATTCAAAACGATGTCAGTAAGTGACCGGAAAAAAAAAAGAAAATTGTATAGGGCTCTATTTGTGCTCGTGAATGTGTAACTTCAATGCATGGAAATTATCAGCAACGCTTCGATTGGAGGTCCATATCATTACGCAGTTGACCCTTGTAATTATCTGTGTGTGTGTATGTGTGTGTTACCCCACATATTTATTTACACATATGTATTCAAACTCTCGTGAAAATCATTACCACATTCATGTATTCTGACAATCTGACAGATTCACTGAGCCTTGCCCGACATAGCACCAAGTTAAACATGAGAAAGTCAATCGATGTTTTCAACAAGCTACTATATAAGCACTTATACGTGATTGCCCCGAGCAGTGAAAAAAAAAAGTCAGGAAAGCGTTTTGGAACACTGAGAAAAAAATGCTTGCCGAAACTAGGCCAACAAAAAGTTTTGAAGCTACCTATTTTTCACCCCCCCCCCCCAAACCCACAGTAATCCATACAGAAGCCCAGAGACAATGACAGCTTCAAAGATGCAAAGCACTTCGATTTCATTTCACCAATTTTCCAACACTTTCGTGTCCCAATGCAATGTAACACCAACACTCAATCCAAATCGAACCTAGTTTGTTACATCAATTATGTGTTTAAGTATGCGAATCAATGTGTGCTGCGTTATTCAAATCATTTTATTCTACTAAGTTCTTGACTTACAAGTGATTTTCTATATCATTTTCATACATTTTGGGACTTTCTGTTGAGGCAAGTAAAATTCATTCTCACAAAAGTGTCCTGCAACAATTTGAAAATCTGTTTACCGACCGGGCAAGTGGTGAAAAAAAAAAAGAAAAGACAGGAAAGGAAAAGAAAAAAAAAGACATGTAGCACCCTGGTTCTCAAGCGTAGGAAATGAATGGATTAAAGTAAATTGTTAAATCAAAGTCAGTGGGGGAAATAAAAAGCAGTACACACAACAACCAACAATACGATTGCATTTTGAAGCGTAAATTTAAGATTTGGAAGAGGAAAAGAGAGTGAGCAGGTTCATTAAGGACACTGGTATACAATATTTTTGATGAAAAGTTACACAACCGTGCAAACACATAATTATTGTATAATGTACTCTTGAAACTGGATGCATGACAAAGTGTAAGAAGCAACTAAATTAGTCGTATCTTTTAATCAATGATGATACCAATTCTGGCAAACTATAAAATCCCATATTGATAAAATACAATGATTGGCATGAGTTGCAACATATATGGCAACCTCAGTTCCAGTACAGACAGCACAAGAACAAAAGAATACTCATGAAATATCACGAAATCATCCAAAAACGAATACACTCAACTCAACTCTACACAAATATACCACCGCATGTTCGAACACCCGCATATAAATTGTAAATATATATGAGGATTTCTGAAATGCTAGTACTACAAATTGGCTGGCAGCTTTTTTTTACTCTCTCTCATGATGAATAAACTGGTAAACCACTTAAAAAGTCCTATGATGACATGACAAAAAAAAAAGATCCATTTTACTGACCAAACAAATACATGCCCATGATTTCAGCTGTACAGTCTTGACATGTTTACATAATATATACAAATATAATTTACATTATGTACGTTTAGATGACACCATGGCAGTACAGCCTACTTGTTATGCATAATGATGATTGAAATTGATACCATCATCACTTTGTCCAGATAATAAAATATGGATGGGTAATTGCACAATACAGAAAGATTTCATGAATTCTGTCATTATAATCATGTACTGCACCATCATAGGATATGTTTGCGTGCCTGATTTTGTGATGTAGTGAATGAAAATTTTAAGCGGAGGTGTCATCGTCACAAGAAAATTTCAAGAAAATCAGTGCTTTTCCAATTCTGCATGATTGCTTTTGTTTGATATGGGGAAACATCTGGTAGGTCATTAAACAAACATGCCAACCATTGAAAAATAACAACAACAAAAAACTCAAAACAGCAATACTCAGAAAGATTATTTTACAGTTACATGTAAGGGCTGTATTTCATTGCTGTCTGTCATTGGTCTTTTAGTAGTCTTGGTCAGAAATGGCACCACAAATAAAAGACGCAGTGAAGTACCTCTTTATGAAACAAGTAAGTCACTTTGAAATCTGATCTTTGCAGTTCGCTAAAATATTTGCAGATACAGTCGTGTACTTCTGAAGTTACATAAAAAAATTGTATCACTTATCACACATCTAAATTTTGTAAGGGGGGGGGGGTACAGAGAGGACTGGGATACTTCACTTCACTTCAACATGCCACTGAATTTCCTATGAAAACTACTCCTAATAAACAACTCCTAAGAACAATGCACAGGGTAAATGGAATGGCAGTATGTGGAAAGTGTAAACATAGATTAAACAAATGAAGTAAGGTGACATTTTGCATGAAAACCTGCTATATCTCAACGACGGCAAAACTTTACTCCCATCCTTACACAGCACACCCTATTTCAGTTGTTTTTGCTCTGAATCCCAGCACTTTGATAGGCCAATCCTTCTTAACCACACCTATGGGTGACAAGATCCTCCTTTTTTGTTGTTGTTAACTTTCATTAAAATTGCCCTACTTTTCAGTAGTTGTCATGAAAATATGTCGCTGGTTTCAGCTATATGACTATCATTCATCAAGAGTTATAATTAAGTCTGATTGTTCACGGCATTTCCTTTCAAAACTTTGAAACATTACCAGTTCTCTTCTCAGAAAACAACAACCAATTAATAGTGAACACACTAATCTACAAGCATCAAACAATAAATATTTTGTTGTTGTTGTTGTTGTTTTTTCATTTAATCTTAAGTTCATGATATGAAACAAGAAGAGAAAACCGATTTTGCTTGAAAATTTGATATCAACAGATAACATGGAATATCAAAGTGCAGTTAATGACTTTTCATTTTTCTGGCACAGTGGACTCCCGTTATAACGAAGTCCTCGGGACCGGAACTTTTCTTTCGTTAAATCGAAGTTTTGTTATAACCGAACAAATAAACAATAAAAATACACAGAGCTGAAAATGTTTCAGCCTGAAATTGTACTTTGTTGTAACCGGAATTTCGTTATAACCGTGTTCGTTATAATCACTGTAATGCACTGTAATTGGACAACATATTGGAGATGTGGTCCATCACCATGGCAACAGACCCAGTGGGCCACATAATAAAGCTAATGAGCCACTGGTTGATCAGGTGACTGGGATACCTAGAAGAACTTTGGCCAGAGGGCAGTCAGCAATATCAACTTGTGACTGAAGTAAACAAAACATCTGAATGACATCTGCAGCATTTTGACTGTAGCAGCATAATAATACACTCAAAATAACTGTAAATTGTGGCTCAATGGTAAAAACTCATTTCATAATCATAGTACAGATGAACACATCCCATCTTGAAAGTGGACAACCATTACATAAAGATCAACAACATAACAAGAAAATTATCTACGCAAGTTCTACATGCAACTAAATACATTTATTTCATGAAAATGTATGATGTACACGCATCACAAGCCCTGTTGTCTAGTCAGGTATGTCTTCATAATTACGAGACCCCAATTGTCATGCATTGGCTGTATGAATATGACGCCTTGAGCATTTTAACGTTTTGAGTATACCACAACTTCAACATTTTCTGCCCATTTCAAATACAACTCAGGCACAGCTAATTTGCAATTTGAGAAGATCTTTATACTCTCTTGTAAAGAAAAAAGAGATACAAAAAGTTTTTATGAAGCTTCCTTTAGAACTGGGGTGATTAAGCAGCTGTGCCAAAGTACTGAGTTGAATGCAAATTCAAATGCCAAAGTTGAAATGAATTCAAAGTTGAATGGCAAAGTTGAATGCACAGTGGAATTTCAGTTCACCAACGCTGTGCTTTGTTCGTCGATTGCCATGACATAGGCTGGAGATCTTCACTCGCCGATCAGCTCAGATGACGAGAAAATAATTTGTCAATGAATAGAGATTAACTAATCCCCCTAATCCCCACTGTGTCACCCTGACCTTCCTGTTGGACTGAAGTACATTGCTGTGGCGTACACTTGATTGGTTTTGCTAACTTTACAACTAGGTCAAATTTGGATGAAATTTACTAGATACTGATGAAAAAGCTTGACAATTAAATGGGCACCATAAGAGTTAGAGGGGCAATTGTATTTAATCCAGATGATGCTTAGCTTTCAAAACTATAGTAAAACTGAGATGGACTTATTTTTTTTTTTCAAAGAATTTCAAATTTGTAAGAACATCACTCAAACTCTGATAAAATTTGCACCAATCATGCCCAAACTGAGTGTGAATTGATTGTGAATGGTGACAAATTAATTAATGATTTTTTAATGAAAACAGAAGAAAAAAAAAATCAATAACACCAAACATTCTTTACAAAATGAAGGATCCAAATGGCACTGCCTTAGTCTTCCACTACATTTTAGTGAATGCTGTTTTCTTCAGTTCTTCAGTGGAGGCATACTGTAGGTGTAAAAGCTTGTCAAACAGAGCAATCTGAGTCAAGGGGCAAAGTTTTTATCCTGTCTTTCTCATCTTCTTCATCCTCCTCCTAACTTCCTTACTTTTCTGCTCAATTCCTCATTTGAAAACACCTCTCTTACGACCTTTACATCTCCATATGTCCATGATTCTAATGTCCAAAGGTTACCATGTGCATGTGCAAATGGTAGGAAATTTGTGACCAGTGATGGAGTAACATCATAATGCACTTGCCAATGAGACTTATAGCAGTCATTTACTAGAAATACTGAGCATGCAAACAGAAACCCTATGTGTGAAGGGGAATGAATAGTATTTTTTTTTTTTTTTTTTTTTTTTTTTGGGGGGGGGGGGGGGGGAGGGGGTGGAGAGGAGGAGGAGGTGGGGGACATTGGGAATTCAAACTTGTTGATATGGTGTATGGGCACAGTCCCAGTGTTCCTGCGAAACACAACAACGAATAAAATACACTCTTACACCACTGGTCCACATCCATATTTCACAAGACTGGTGATGTTCAGTAGCCTCCAGTTCAGAACACTGTATTTTTGTGTCACCCAGTTCTGCTTTCGCTCCATCATGCCATTCTTCCGCTTCCAGCGAACAGAAGAACATCTCTACAAGAGAGCACATACCAGTCACTCTTTCCTTTGTGTGAATGCATGTCCTGGATGGAACCTCTGTATGCATGAGTCATCAGAGTCACTTGAGGAGAAAAAAAAAAAACTTTCTCCCTGGGACAAGACTAGCACATTGTTCGATCATTTCCTGAGCTGGTAGAGGGACAGCATCACGAGGCTCCCCGAAAGGGCCAGCAACAAACCCCAGATCCACGTTGGGGAGCCAAAGTACTCCCGGATGGCCAACTGGTAGGACAAGGAGACCAATGGAAAACAGATGAATAATCTATCTCATTGTTGTCTATTCATTCATACAAAGCAAATTAGTCATATGAATCTTGAGGCAAGATGTAAGAGTTCGAAGACCTTAATATGGATCCAAGTTGCAGCTCTCTAGCCTTCCTCTCCCATGTTTCCATCCCATTATGAACTAGTCTTAATTCAGACTTTTTACATATTTTCTTAGAATAGTAACCACACCACTAATCATGTATCAACTGAAGTAGCTGGAGTGGAAGGAGGAAGATAAAAAGGAAAGTAGTAAAGAAAGAGAAATACAGAAGAATAAAAAGAACAAAAAGAGGTAAACAAAAGTCGTCATAAATGAGAAGAAAAATGATACAAGTAGTAATACACAAGAAAGAAAAGAAAAAAACAAAGGGGAATGTCGACAAGGAAAAAAGAAGAAGAGAAGATGGAGAAGAAGAAAAAAGAGAAGATCGAGAAGAAGACCAAAGCGAATCACAGAAGTCATCAGTTGAGGAAGAACAGCGAGATGCTGAATGAGATGAAAAAATAAAAAGGCACGAAGAAGGAAAAGATGAGAAAGCCAAAGGAAATGTCGAGGACCTGAAAGTAAAAGCAGACTGCATCACAGTGAGTGATCTTGCATTTATAAACCATATCATAGAGCACTCACCCAGCCTCCCCTGTTGATGATCCAGTGCGCGAATTTGACGACCAGAAATTTGACGACCTCCTTGATGAGCCTGTTGATCCATTCCGGGAAGTTATTCCTCAACATGGAATCTATTGCCTGCATGGAGGTGTACCACACATTGACTCAGACTGAATTGCTGTGAAAGGAACCGTGTTCAACGAACTTGAAAAATTACAGTCAATATTTTAAAGTATATGTCTTCCATTGGACATACAGAACTCATTTTTACAGGAGTGCCATGTATTCTGTAACTTTATAGAGCATGCAAAGTCAAGACAATGGTATGATTCACTGTATCATGAATTCAAATAAATCCAACTGTGCAATGCTATTTCATGTTCAAATTGCCATATGTTCAAATGTCTTCAAAGGTGACTTCTCTTTTCATATACCGCTTGGATACCTGTTCCCTACTTCCAAATTAACCTTAAGCTTTGATACAAATACAAGGACAAACTCACATATAAACTTTAAGATATCAAGAAGATTAAAATAAAACTGTAGGCCCTACGGACATTGAGGGTTCTCCATATTAAGTTAATATCCTGAGAGTTTTGGCGATCGAATCATGACATGAGTATAGCTCAAGATTCTCGGACCTCGTTTACAGTGAGTGAGAAGACTGGGTTTGGCTCGGGCCAAGTCAGGCCTTCCTTTCACTGTAAACGAGCAAAATGCCAAATGCGGTACCAACTTGCGAGCGGAGCACTCCCAGTAACAATCGGTTGTATACAAGCAGAGTACCACTACCACATAAGGTTTGAATAAAAGCCAGGACAGAGCCCACCGCTGTATTAAATGGAGAGAATTGCAGGGTCGAGTATCGCAATTGAGGCCAGGCTCAGCCTGGGCTCAGCCCGGGCTCGGCCAATTTCTGCACTGTAAACGTGGTCTAGGTCATCATGCATGCACTTACCCTGGCACACATCCTGTAGGCGAAGTAGAAGAGGCCAACGATCCTGCCCCAGGATATCTCGCCGTCACTGAAGATGACGTGGGCCACTGCCATGATGGCTTCTATCGGCGAGTCGCTTGGAACAGAGTCAATCATTCTGAAAAGTACAGGTTGGAGATGCAGACGATTCTTAGATCACATAAGATACCTATTAAGCTGCAAATCAGAAGTTTTCCTCCATGGACAATTTTCAGTTAGTTTTCAATTATTTTCAATTCTGATAGAAAAATATTAGCTCTTAACGTGCCATGGTCGCCGAACGGCGACCTTAGTCCTGACGTGCCATGGTCGCCGATCGGCGACTAAGAAGAGCGAGAAAAGCATTGATCATTTAAGTTATTGTGGTACCGTAATGTGTTACACCAAGAAACTGCCAATGATATGTACTGGTAGCTGATTAGTATAACCATCGTTTCCACTGAAAATATGACCATGTTTACATTGGAAATTTTTGAGTAAATACATGATTTTTCAGCTAGATGTATGTTTTTCACGTCGGGAAAATCCGCAGTGAGCGCACCCTCCGCAAGATGTGTATGGACCAAAAGTCTCATTGGTAAACCACGCGTGTGTATGCTATTGAATCTGCGTGTATTGTCTATGCGGTTCCACTCGCATTGTTCCACTTGGATGCTGTCCTGCGGGAAGCTGCTTTGATTTTGTCCCTGAAAGAGGGTCAGCTTTCGTTCGGCGGTCAAGTCTTTCATCCTTTTGTTTTGGTAAACGTCACTAATCGTCCCCCACGCTAGCATAGGAATTACGCGCGGACAAAGGCCAGCCGATTTCAATAGAATACGCCCGCCCCCTGTCCGCTGAGACAAAAGGAGGATTAGTAGGTTCTTCCTTCTCAAGTGGACAAAAGACACTCTTCCAGGGCCAGGGACATTACTTCAGTTGCAAATACAGGATCTGGGACTAAAGAAGTCACATTTGGGAATGAATTACTGAGGCAGAAAGAGAAATTGCTAAGACAAAATAAACTGCTAGTATCATTGGAATCATACAATTCTAGAAGGCAATTTTGTTATCATTTGAAAGAGGAGATGTTGCTCTAAAACTTTCTCACAGAGTCAAGGGAGCGTTCTATTGAAGAAAAACTGCGACTGACTCTTTTTTTTCCATACTACACAAAAATTTCTAATAATTTTTTTGATGTATCAATTACTTCTGCAATATTTCAGGTTCAGATAGAAATTATGGCAAACTGACTACATGACATGAAAGAACAAACATTTCTTGATATATGTTGTGTAGAACTCAATTCAAAACAGTCAATAGTTTCAGAGATATGGCGGTTTTAAATTTCATTGTCGATCCAATTTCGAAACATTCTAGCTTTAGGTAAAAACCTCTGGCACGTTAGGGGTTTTGGGCCTGGCACATTAAGAGTTAAAAATGTGAACCTTCACATTTGAACAAAGAGAGAAATATGATAATATACAGACATGCAAATATTGCATAATATTATGTATCATTGAAGATTACATATGAAGCAATAACACACAAAAAAGGCTGAAACTAATATTGAAACTTTGTTTGAGATAGCTTTTGTGATTGTTTTTGCTTTCTACAGGGTTCAGAGAACTTTGTAATTTCAAACAAAAAACACCAATGTAATAAATATGTTCATGTTCATGCTGTCTTGATGAAAGCTTCCATTCAATGAAAGTAGAATAGTAATAAACTTTACAGTTACCTTTCTATCGAAACTTTATTCATTCCATTTCCTTCATTGTCTTTTTCTACTGATGTTGGCTCTGTGATCATTTTTGAAGGTGGTTGCTGCCCGTGGTATGGACTTCATGTACCCATGGTATAGTAGAGGTTGAAAGAAACACAATCTCAGCTTTGACCGTGAGAGCACAAGCAATACTGTACTGTACTTTACTCTTTCTAGCAAACCTGGAATCACACCTGCCCATATAAATCTGTGATATTCATGGTCTGCTACCTAGACTGGGATGCTTGAAAGGTCTTACCGTTGCAGCTCCCGATCCCTGTCCAGCGTGTCTCCAATCTCCCGCAGCATGGAGCCAACCTCGTTCCACATGACGTCCTGGACCTGGTGCACGGCCACCTCACCGCGAAGGTCCTCCAGCCGCGGTGCTTCTTCGAAGCCATCCTGCTGGAAGCGCTCCACGATGAAGTGCTGGAGGAGCACAGTCGCCTGGGCGCCCACATCCTCCTCGCTGACCTGACGCTGTACGATGACCAGACTGGCTGTCAATTGGGGGTAGATCACATGGTGCAACCGTTTAACAATCCCTTACGGTGCCAACATGAGCAGAGGTTACCTGGTCATAATTGCTTAGTGTTGTGAAGTGTAATTCAGCAAACTGAGGTACAGTTGACTAACATTATAACAAAGTCCTAGGGACCAGCAGTTTTCTTTCATTATATTGATATTTTGTTATAACCAAACAAATAAGCAATAATAAAAAAAAACAAAAAAACATAGAGTAGATAATGCTGCAGCATGAATTTTTACTTCGTTGTAACCGGAATTTCCTTTCCGGGGAGTGCAATGTACTGAATGTACAGGTGACCACCCACTCATAACTCACAAAAGAAAGGCCAAAATGAATTTCCAAGATTCCGCATAGTTTCAAATGTGAAAGTTTACACTAAGACTAAGCATGAAAATATATCTTATCTATTAATGGGACCATCCTATCTCATTCAAAAAAGGGTTCAAATACGCATGTGTTGGAAGGTGTAGTTTCATCAGAATTCTGAATTCATTATTCTGAGACAGCAATGTAGTCATGCTTCAGGGAAATATTTTGTTTTTCAAATCTATGTAACTTAAAGAGATTTCTGTTACCCTGGACATGTAGTTAGCAAAGTTATAAAGAAAATGCCAAGCTTTGCTTTGATGTAACCTATAAAACAAATCTATGACTGTTCTTTATTTTATTTTTTTCAAAGACCAGTAGCTACGGTATTGTATAGATGCATTACTTTTGCACACAAAACAGTGGCAGAGACTCAGAATTTATTTGCAACTCCAGTAGGGAATACCGCTTGATAGTAAATCACCACATACAATCCAAGTTACGTGTGATTGAAATGTAATTAATAATAAACACTTTCATTGCACTGCTGTATTTATCAATTTATAGATTGGTTTAGTTGGGTTTGTGCATTTGAGCAGAATATACGACAACTTGTGGCATGCTGTCGACTGAGTCGGGCGTGCAAACATGGCACACAATGAGTTAATTCACCAATGACAATGAACAAAACATCCTTTAATAGTTTAAAATTCCTGAAGAGACTACCCTGGCCTGGATGAATAAGACCTCCTCCTTCTCACTTTTTTTTTTTTTTTTTTTTACTTTCTATCATTCTTCTTCTTAGTAATCTTACCATCTGTGTCATCACAAGCACTGTCAGACCCGCCTTCAGCCATAGTTCAGGGACCTGTGACTGTACAGAGATTTATCTGCAGCAGATGAAAAAAGAAAAAAAAAAAGAAAAAAAAAGCTCTAGAGAAGACATTGACACTCGTTCCGTAGTATTCTACATGTAGATCGCTCTTTCTACATGTTGCACGGAGCCAAATGACAGAATGTGATCCACAAAAAAAAAAAAAAAAAAAATGGAATCCTCCTAGACGGTCTATGAATTCATGATTTAGAATAGATCTAGATAGGGTCCTAGCCGTTAGATGATGGATCTACTGGGTACGGCCTACAAGAATACTAGCAATTAATGTATATATGTCATGTCATGTTAATTTCAAAAGTGAGATTACGATAGAAATTCTAACGTTTCACTTAAATTTTGGGTGGCAATCATGCATTGCAGGCTTGAGTGCCGACTGAGTACAAAACTGCATTTAATCGCCGATGTAATGTAAAGCTTAGCATAAATTTACAGTGATACACACTTGCACACAGTGCCATGCCCACCATAGCCAAGGACTACTGTAAAAGTGGATATTTTCGTGCGGCTAATTATTCGCGCTTGGCCGGGTCAGAGGAGTTTCGCGTATTTTTAATTCCGCGGATCAAAACATCACGCACAGGACCGTATGGCAAGCAAAAATATTTGCGTGCTTTTATTTTCGCACAAGTTTCTGGTTGCGTGAAATGCGCAAAAATTTCAACACCGCGAAAATTTCCACTTTTACAGTAGTTTTAGGAGATCTGTCTGTAGTAGCCCGACCAGACGCTGTAAGTACGCCGTGCGAATGTACCTACGTACAGCAACTGGGCTGTGTATTGGCCAATTCTGTGACATGCTATGTGTATTTTTGGCATGGGCAGCGCCATTACGCGGTGTCCCAGCCGAACCCCCCTCCCCTCTCCCCCACCCCTCTCCCTACATTAGCACACATGCAGAATGAAAAACTGATGCATGGTTGCTTTAGCCAATGGGCGTGTCGTACTGAGTGCGCGAAAGCTTGCTTAGTGCGCGAACCTTTTACAAGTGCGCGATAAACATGTTGCCCGTAGGGTGGGGGAGGGGGGGGGGGGGTCGGCTGGGACACCGCAGAATGAGCTCATGGCTGCGCCCAGTGCCACAAATTGTCTGCTGCCCTCAACCAAACCGAATTGGTCAATAGTTACGTCTGTAGCTGCCCGGAGGAGCTAGGTAAAAGGAGTCTAAATTAAAGGTTTGTTAGGCCCTATATTTTGATCAAATGTTATTGTAATATTGCTCTCCTCCGTAGACATACGGGGAGGGGATTACGTGAAGCCAGACGCAGTCTCCGTGGAACATATCCCCGACAACCAGATCAGAAACAGACCGATCTTTCGGTCAAACAGTGCCACTATGGCACTAAGCCTAGGCTATAAGGCACTCAGTAGCAGTCTACACAGTACGAACAAGGCAACGGTTTGGTAATCTTGACACGCATTGCAATAAGTGGGACTGCGATATCACGAGTACGTCTCTAATGCATACAAATACGTCTGAAACTGACTCTATATCTTTACAATGATGCAGTTCACTGAAACAACGAACATGTATTTGTATTCTTTATGTGTAAAATATAATAAAAGTTGACAAAAGGCTTGAATCTATACTTACATCCGCGCTGCTCGAATGGTGCCTCGACGACTGTCGTCTGAATGATTCATCGACAATACGATTGCACTGTAGAGGGCGTCTGACTCTTGTCAATAAATAATTCTCTGGAAAAAAAAAATAAATAAAAAAAAAATAAAAAATCTGTAAAATAGCAGCTGCCGTAGGGAGAATGAGGTGTTTCATCTTCACTAGCCTGGATAAATGAAATATACTAATCATACACATATCATACAAATTTTACAAAATTTTACATTCAAAAATTCTACAAATTTCCAAAGCGGGTTCTTCAGCTCAAACTCTGTCCAAGGGTCCGCAAATACGAGTTCTTCTCACTCAATAAATCTTTTCTGTACCATTATGCACCCAATGAAATACTTGATTGTTTATAGTCCCTTCACATTTCATAAGAAAAGCTTTCATCTTCCAACCAAAATACAGTTTGTAGAGGAACTCATACTCAATATCTGCAGCTGTTCATTTTTATTTTTATTTTTTTATTTTATTTTTTTTGCCAAACTGCATTATTGATTTTTAATTATTTTTTCTTCATTTATTTGGGGTCTGATATCACATTCCATTTTATTTACAGGTGTGACGACTGAAGTTGATGGTTTTTGCCAAACACTGCAGCGTGTTCAGTGCCAACTAAGAGGTCCCGAACGAGGAACTTGTAATATTGATAGTCGGGGCATTAAGTTGTTTTCACCCTTTCTGTCACTCTTTCTTTCTTCTTTCCTTCCTTTCTTTAAATGAAGAGTTTGTTCGCAAAAACCGATAAGTCCATATTTGCCAAATGGAGATGTTTGCGATTAAAGATCAAGAAAAATAAATAGAATAATAAGAAAATGTTTGCTTCTTTTGACCATAACTTAAAAAATGTACCTTTATACGTAATGACCAATATATCATTTAAAAGGTATTATTTTGTACTTTGTGACAGAGGCCGTACTTCAAAATCTAAAAAAAATGGACTTGTCGATTTTTGCGAACAAACTCTTCAAATCTTTCTTCCTTCTTTTTCTTTTTCTTTCTTTCTTTCTTTCTTTCTTTCTTTCTTTCTTTCTTTCTTTCTTTCTCTGTGACCGTCTTCGCGACATTCGCCGATATCAACCAATGATGATTCGTTCGTTCGTATTCATTTTTCTTCTCAAATCTATTCAAATAGAAAATAAATCTTTGTAAAACATCGATACTTTACATATAGTACACATAAGGCAGTACATTTGATTAAATAAGGAAGCAGGAAACCGTCAGCATAAGCATAGCTTGACTGGGCTGATGGCCTCATTGGGAAATATAACTCAGGTTTGCCTCTCACAGAACATTTTTCTTTTTTTTTTGTTCTGCATTACATTACAATTGTATGCTTTAGATGTGATTTAATGTTGAATTTATTTCGAATTTTGTTCACAAGCGTATGAAACAAACATAACAGTGTGAAATGATCACGACACTAATTACTATGCAATGACATTATATCAATTTGTACATACAGTTGCAAAATAAATACTAGAAATTATGAATGATACTAAATTAACATCGCTACAAATGGTAGTTGTCGTAACCAACGTGGAGGAGCCTAAATCAAAAGCGCAGCTTGTATTATTTGTACCTAGGCCCCCGTAAAGAAAGGTAATGATAAATGACATCATAATGAGACACACAGGCCTAGGTCTGTAACAACGTATAACATCAGAGCACTGGACATACCGGAATGGTATAAAGAACCGCAATAATGATTAAAACTGTATATCTCCGCATTAACCCGTTTAGCACGGACTTTTTTCGTGTGCTACAACACGCATTTCTCATAGACACCTGCCCAAATACAGTGTATCTGGGGACTCGTCCTCAACGGGTTAAGAGAAAGAGAGAGAGAGAGAGAGAGAGGGAGGGAGAGAAAGTGAAGCGGTGGAAAGAATACTCTTAGGTCCTCTTTTATTCATTTTATACATCAATGACTTCCGTAACTCATCCTCTCTGCTGTCTTTTCTTCTGTTCGCAAATGATACAAGTCTCTTTTATTCTCACTCAGATCCTTATGTTTTGCTCGATTCTCTGAATAATGAACTTAAGTTGGTGTTTGAGTGGATTCAGGGAAATAAATTGTCGCTTAACATAAATAAGACCAATTATATGGTTTTCAGTGACACAATAAAATCTCTTCCAGGTTTAGTTTTAATGAACGGTTTACAGTTAAATCAAATAGATTCAACAAAATTTTTAGGTATTTATATTGACAGTAACCTTTCATGGAAGGTACATGTTGATTATTTATGTAAATTGTTGTGCAAGAATGTTGGAATTATTCACAAACTGAAATATCTCTTCCCAAAGCCAATATTGCATTCCCTTTATACAACTTTATTATTACCTTACTTGAATTACGGAATATTAGCCTGGGGGAATTGCTCAAAGACTAAAATTGATTCGTTATTTTTGGTTCAGAAAAAGGCCTTGGGGATTATAAATCGAGCACAATTTTTCGATCATACTGATGAATTGTTTGTTTCAAGTAAATTGTTAAAAATTTCTGATTTGTGTTTATATCATGTTGGAATTTTCATGTATAAGTTGAATACTGGTGACCTTCCTAGTATATTTTCCTCAATGTTTGTGAAAAACAGTGATATTCATACTTACCCTACAAGACACAGTGAATCCTATCATTTTTCTCCAGTTCGTACAGTTTTAGCCCTTAAGACAATTACATCTACCGGCCCTTCTTTCTGGAATGAGTTAGATTCGGTTCGGTTGCACTCAAGTTCTTTAAGCTCCTTTAAGAAAAATCTCAAAGCCAATTTTCTAAAATCCTATGTGTGATTATTTTGCCGTAATCGCTTATTTTTTTTTGTTGCATATAATTAAATGATGCCTCGCTCGGATGACCTCACCAGTTTGATTAACTTGCTACTTTTTTAAGCATTTATACCATAAGTTAATCATAAAACATTATATACTATACTTTGTACATCCCGTAAACATTGTAATATTCTCGATATTTTGAATTTTGCATGTTACGTCACTTCTGACTTTGATATACTGTACTAAAACCCTATGTTATATTTTTGGAACCCACATCATACAAGCTTTGCTTTTTAGTGGGTTCCTCATATTACACGTTAATTATATGTCTTTATACATTTGTGCATTATTGGTTCAAACTGACCATTGTGTGACAAACATTTCTGCTTCAAATCAAATGGAATATAAAACTTGTACGAAATGTGGAATATGGAACGTGAATAAAAAAAAATAGAGAGATTGAGATCGAGAGGTCGGGATATCAAACATAATTATGACGAGCACTCTCAACCAACTGTAATGAAGATAAGACCTTCTCATGTTGGCAGTTTTGTATTTGAAGCATCATTTATTAATCATCATAGCTATAATGCTCCCATAGCTGTATTAACCGAACAGCAAACCAAATCCATATCAAGGACGAAAAAATATATTTATTTTTATATTGTTTAAATCAAGGAAAAAATAAGTAAATCATTTGATTATCCAGCCCATTCTAAGGTGATTCTATATTTGAAAGTAGCGTACATACTACTTATGATCAGTACTTTGAAAGTTGCTGTAATGAAAAGCAAAGCATGTACAAAACCTCAATACGTCAAATTGCAGAAACACCTTGTTTTAGAGCAACTACATTATTTGGCTGTAAAATAGGAAGACACACACGAACATAACACACATTCACAATGCTGTTGTTGTTCTAGACTTACGATTTTCCAATTTCAGCATTTTCTTTTCCTTCTCCACACAACATAATGTACCTTTGGGCTACGAAAATCACAATGATCTGGAATACACTATGTAGTTGACTCTACAATGAAAATTAGCGGTATTAACACAATAAATACAAGCATAATTATTATATAACATAGATTGCACTCCCGTCATGATATTATTCACTCTGTCAGTCTGTGTACTTTCATTCCCGAGTGTGTTGAGCTAACAAGTAAGTCCTTGAAAGGCGTAAATGAAAATGACTGGACTTTCTACTAGGATACTAATGAAACGATTAATTTCTCGGAAATGACAAATTCAAAATACGTGGAATTGTTTCATTACTGTTTACATTTTATAGATGATTATTATTAGATAGTATCAAATGAAACTAGTGCAAATCTTTCTTAGATTTCCGTCAAAGAAATAACACATCTGAATAAGAACGTATGCAGGGCAAGTCCATAAATAATTATATCACTTTCTTGTAATAACAATACAGTAGTTTATCTAACAAATTTTGACGGATGTGTCTCCATGCTATTCTATAATGTAAGCAAGGTAAAATCAAGAAAGAATGGAAGGTCAGCAACGAAGAGGAGGGAATACATAACTTCAGTCTGATAATGATACCAATATTAGGTGAAATTATTCTACAGAACTGAGTACTATGTGGTCTTTAACACAATTTATTATCGAAGGTAATACCCAGAAATTTGATTTCAGATACATTTTTTTTTTGAAAGAGTGTCATATGGAATGTCATGAAATGATATATGTTGGCAAAGCTGCTTTTGTATTGCTAAAAAAAAAAAAATCAGTTGTGAAAGATAGCGAGACAATTTCAATTAACATAAACCTTGACAATTCAATGATTTCTTGTTGTTTTTTTAGTTTTGTATTTACAATGCCCCTTAATTGCGTATGATTATTAATGCATTATTCACATTCAGCTGAAATAATGTGTCATGATCATTGAGAAACGTTTATCTATAATTTTATATAGCAAACGCATAAAAAGAAAACAAGATAACGTTAGGCGCGAGAAATAACACGAGTAATATACAAGTAAGAATAAATGCCCTCTTGTTAAGAAGGAAGAGGAAAGAAAGAAAAGCAGTTCCAGAGTGAAATCCTGTACGAGAATATTACAACCACTGGGCAGAATTTCGCGCCCAAATCAAAAGTTTGAGGGTCGAATAGCCGGAACAACAATTACCACACACCACTTCTTAATAATAATTATTACGTCATTTCGCTCCATATTACCGCTTTCGAGTTGTTAAAGTCGTGTATTTCAGATAGGCCTATTAATACGTTTATATACATACAACATAGTTTTATGGCCATCGATAGGACACATTTTTTCATACAATAAGGTATCATGTCTCAGATGATAGATCAATTATTATTATGGAACTATACAATTATACAAGAAAAAAACTTTTACGAGGAAAAATATAGCCCTCTAAATGCTTTGAAGAATAATGGACGATTCGGATAAATACGTTAAAATTTAATAGGACTGCATGGTCAATTAACACACAGCAGATATAGATTACCGTAGAATGAATGAATTATTATGATACAATCTGTAAATAATTTACTGATAAATAAGATAGTTAAGGAGGAGATGTAAAAGATGAATATCATGGGCTATATCCACCCATCTTTTATGATAGAAAATGAGAAAACAAACAGACAAACAAAGATCCAGAAGGTCTCGACGTGGATGACGTCACTCTGTCGCACGTTCACGCTGGAATGTCGTTCTCCACCTAATGCCAAGCTATAGTTTTGAGTATAAGTCTCGCAATGTGGAATATTAACCTGTATGAAAGTAAAAGCCACGAGGTCTGACAAAAGTCCATCTCATTCTACATAGACTACCAAGAGATGGTGAGCGAACACAAAATAATCGTCACGGCCGGGCAAAGCAGAGCGCGTTTGCATCTAGTGGACCGGACAGGCTGAACAGCGAAAAGCTCGGCTGCGGGTTGGCCGGGTTGGTGAAATCCGTCATGACACCGACGTTCTCACCAATGAGCCAGTAGACGGCGCCCTCGAAAAACCGAAGATTTTTCAGCTTGTCCCCCTCGGGATAATCCAGAAATTTCGTCAGTTCTTTGAATGGGTAGCCTGACTTCAGTACGTGGACTGTGTCAGAGGTTGATTCAAAGAGAAACGTCTGTCTCCCTGAAAACATAAGGTAAAGAAACACACAGGTACGTACGATTATACTAGGCTCATTATCTATTCTATCTTTGAAAGAGAATATCAAATCATGAAAACAGAAAGCTCATGATTATGATGTTCCCGACAACAAAAACCAATTAGCATGGTGTTCATACTCTCGTATAATGAGGCGAGTGTGACTTTAATTTCTTTCATCTCTCTCTCTCTTTCAAAAGAAAATCCTCCAAAATCAAAAGAAAATGAAAGATAAAAGTAACAATAATGATAACAGCAATAATAATAAAACTTAATAATGATATGCTATGATGATAATACGGTGATAATAGTAGTATAGTAATAGTAATAGTAATAGTAATAGTAATAGTAATAATAATGATAATAATAATAATAATGATAATGATAATAACAATAATAACAACAACAACAATAATGGACTGATAATAATAATGTAGAAGGCAGAAGAGAAATTGCAAATTAATCATGAAATACATAAATGTCTTACTTAAGTTGTATTTAGGATCTTGGTCTATAATAGAGCATAATTATCATCTCTCCCAAGCGTGTGTGACTGTGAATACAATTTAATAAGACACAATAAAGACCACGTAAAGTTTGATAAATGTGTCAGAAATTAATCATAACGTGTGCCAACATGACGTCATTAATTTTGTCAGAATATGGGGCTATTACCAGAAGATACGGGGGAAAACGTGGGGTATTGATTTTGATGGCAGTAGTCACTATACATGGCTTGTAAAGGAGGAAATTAACCCAAAAATAAACTTCAAAAGAAAGAGAAAAAATATTCTCTACAGAACGATTAAATGACAAAATTCGGCTTTGAAATAAGGAAGATATGATATCTTGAAATTTCACATTTTTCTTAGTTCGGAAAACATTTCTTCAACCAGAGTTGAGTCCTTAAGATGAACATTCAATATTTTTTGAGCGAGTTGACGATGTCATTCCCTCACAGTTATTCATGTATGTTATGTATGATATTCGGGAAAAAAAATATTTCTTAGCTGACACAATTAATAAAAGCAAGTTCTCATACCAAGATGTATCAGAGTTAACATTTGTCCATTTTTTTTTTAAATGTTGGGTGGCTTCAAGGCAAGTTCTATATTTAAATAGAAATACGAAATTTTTGTCACTTCTGTATATGAAATGAGTAAGAAATTGTGCTCACCCGGAACATCAATACTGAGGCCCCTCAACTCCCCAGCCGGACTGCCACTAACCGTTGTTGTTGTTGTTCCGCTCAGGGAGCGGAATTTATAGCCTTTGTCAGAAAGCCAGTACAGATTCCTATTTACGACACATTTTTGCAACGTGTACAGTTAATGATGGCAAAGGTATAGCACTGCCGGATGAACAAAGATGATTCAAAATGTTTTCCGTAAGAAAAGATATCAAAATTGGTCAATTCAAATTGCCATGAGCTCACATCTATAGAATACTATTCAGTTACATAATACAGAGAACTAAACTAAATTACAGTGTAATATGAATATATAAGACCGGAACAGCACGACTGAGTATTATATCGTATTAGTATTGAAAAAGAAATACTAGTACAGTTTTTAGTTTGAAGTGGGTTTTTTTTTTTCATTTAGAGTTATTGTTGCATTTTTCAGGGTTGGACATTATTACATTTAAAGGGACTGTACAGTTCTGGTTGAGGTGAGGATTCAGCTTTTAACATTTTGCGAGATGTTCAGAAACCACTCTATGAGATGTCAAAGAGCATGCAAGTAGATTCTAAAGGGTATCAAAAGTTTGATTGATGAAAATCTGTTTTGAAATGGCTGAGATATCCAAAAACAAGGTGAAACAAAGACATCTTAATAAAAGGGGTGTCCTGTCGCCTTTTATCATTATCACTTTTTTCGATATCTCAGCCATTTGAAAACCAATTTTCATCAAATAAACGTTGAATCCTTCTTAAAATTACATGCTCTTTCATATCAACACATAAGAGGTTTCTCATTATCTCACTTAGGATTGTTATAAACCTGTATCCCAACCTCAACCAGCACTGGACAGTCCCTTTAAGGTAGAAAAAAGAAGAAGACATTTTTAGGGTATTACATTTAGAATCAATGTTACATTAGCGTTGTTATCATATTATGGAATGATATAGGCATGTGCCATCTATAATAGACTACATTCAAAGTAGGCAACGCGTGTCCATATAATGAACATTACGTATTTGAAAAGGGTTACATTAACAGGAATGACGAAAAGGGAGTGGGGAAAACTGTATCATTGTTGGTGAAAAGTTTAGTTATTAAAAGATACTCGCTCTAGCCACACTTTGAATCTTTAACGTGGATATTAACTAGTCTGTCTTAATATACGAGTACACGTCACGAGTCCGACATCCACGTGAGTCATACAGCCCACGCGTCATACAGCCCATAAGCTCGACACTAAAATGATAAGGCCCATGAGTCCGACACTCATTACATTTCGGGGCTTAATCAATGTACATAGTGTTGGTCTCGGGGACCTTTCTTGCCTTTAGTGTCGGACTCGTTGGACTTGATTGCCGTGCGTCGAGCTCATGGGCTGTATGACTCGTGGGCGTCGGGCTCGGGGTATGAATGACCACATAGAATACCGTCCCGTACATTTTGTATCAGCGTAATATCTTTATACAATAGCTTTTCAGCACATTGATAATAACGAGATAACCGTCTGAATTACTGGGAAAATTCTTCATTCTCGACTCCTTTGTGATACCGAGTTGTTTCTACACGTGACTGTGCATCATAAAACCAACAAAATTCGCATCCCTTGATTTTACATGAGGACTCCAAAAAGGTGAAACGGGTCAACCTGGTTTATAGTCAATCTTGAGTTTTTCATAATATAATCTGGAAAAAGCTATTCTTCTTCTACATTATTCTTAAGTTTTGGGTCATAAGATGAATGGGAAATTGTGTCTTCAGCAGTTTTTTTTTTTTTTTTTTTGTAGAGTGGTGGGATCAGGTAGAGATCCCTTTTTCTTGAAAATCTTTTGCAAACTCGTCTCTTTCAACTCTAATAACTTTTGAAAGGAAAGTGTTACCACCTTGAAAGTTGGCAACAATTATGGACATAATCATGCTCAATTTTCAGCTCAATCTAATAGTTACTTCATTGCTGTTGCTAAGATGGTTCACGTCCTGTTTTTCGTCCCATTCATAGCACAGCCAGCACGGTTTGGTAAAGATTAAAAAGTTTGAAGAGACCCTGTACTTTACAGCCTCTTTTCTCAGTTCACACTTTTCCAGAGTGCGTACATTCTTTCCAATATTTCAATAGGTTTAATAGGAGAGTACATACGTATTGAGTTATACATCATTTTAAAGCTTAGAGTCTGCTCTTTCAGAATCTGCCCTTAATAAAAAATAAATGTCGGGCGCCTTTTTTTTCCTGCGCTGTAGGGTCACATATAACTGGTGATGCTCACCCTCCAATTGTATCGATATCAGGCGATCGGGGGTGGGCCGTTCCGGGGACGAACGTTGACGAACTCATGTCGTTGAGCCGCAGAAGCGCAATTTCGTTTTCGAAGTAGTTGGCGAAATACAAATAATTTGTTCTTTCATCAATAACCATTCCATGGGGCCCTACGGATAGTTAGTAGATAAAGAGGGGAAAAAATGACAATATTGACCGGGATATAATCGCAATAGAAATGGAATATCTCGTATGTTCATGCAAGAAAATAAAAGAAAAACATACATGGAATGCATACCTAAATAACTGCTATCAAAATATGTTATGTATAGTTAATGATTAATTAATGATTAGATAATACAGTATGTCAAAACGACCAACAGATAGAAAAAAAAAGTAAGATGTTGAGTGATTTTTCACGACAGGTAAAAGAGAAATGTAGCCAGGCTTGCTTAAGTTGGAAAAGAATCAAAGAGGTGGAAAATAATCTTCTTTGAGATGCACCTACTTTTTGTTGTATTGTAAAGAAGCTCTTCTACCCCGTCATTGATGTCAGCTCGCCATATTCCAAATATTCCCGTGATGGTGGTCCAGTAAATCTTTTTGTCGGTAACATGGTATGTGATGTCGAACGGACTGTTTTGTAATGTGATGAACACGGAGGATACGGAGTCGATTTTCCATATTTTCTTTCCGAAAAGGTCAGCAACAAAGGCTATGGTACCTTCAGGTTACACAAAAGAAAGACAAAAAAAGGTAAAAAAGAATGGCAAAAGAGAGACCGGTATCTTACACTGTTAAAGGGTGTGTACAGTAACTGTTCTGGTTGAGGTGAGGATTTAGCTTTAATGTTTTGCAAGATATTCAAAAACCACTCTATGAGATGTCAAAGAGCATGCAATTCCATGGGGTATCAACAGTCTATTGGATGAAAATCGGTTTTGAAATGGCTGAGATATCCAAAACAAGGTGAAACAAAGAGATCCTAATAAAGTTGTGGCATGTCGCCTTTTATTATTATCACTTTTTTGGATATCTCAGCCATTTGAAAACCAATTTTCATCAAATAAACGTTAAACCCTTCTTAAAATTACATGCTCTTTCATATTTCGTAAGAGGTTTCTCATTATCTCACTTAGAAATGTGCAAAACATGAATCCCCATCTCAACCAGTACTGTACAGTCCCCTTAATGTTAGATGTTAGTATCTATGTTGGATCTATTATGAATACCAAATCTCTGTAATTCACATTACTTTCAAACAGTACAATGTGCAAGCTGTTAAGGAATAAACCTATTAACTTTGAATAAACATTCAAATCGTTGCTTTCGGAGGTTTAATCATTGGAGGTAATATGTGACCCTGCACCTCAAAACAAACAAAAAGTCGCCAGACATGAACTTTTAGTTAAGACCATATTCTGAAAGAGCAGACTTTAAGCTTTAAAATGAAGTATAACTCAAATCAAATGGACTCTCCTAACCTATTTAAATATTGGAAAGAAAGCACAAACTCAGGAAAAGTGTGAACTGAGAAAAGAAGCTCTGAAGTACAGTGTCTATTCAAGTGCTTAATCTTTACCACACCTTGCTGGCTGTGCGATGAATGGGACAAAAAACAGGAAGTAAACCACCAGAGCAACAACAATGAAGGGATTATCAGATTAAACTGAAATTAAACATGCCTCAATAGCACATTCTGTCCATAATCAATGCCAACTTTCAAACAGTAGCGCTATCCTTTCAAAAGTTATCAGAGTTGAAAGTGAAGAGTGTGGGCAAGGTTTTTCAGAAATGAAAAAGGGATTCTAAAGACACACCTAATCATACTATTCTACCAAAAATGTTCGAGATAAACTGCTTAAAAAACACACTTTTCTGCCCGTTTTATGATACCAAATTTTAGCATAATGTAAAAGAAGGCCCGCTCTTTCAGAAAATATGAAAAAGTCAAGTTCGGCTAGGTTGACCCATTTCACTTATTTTCAGTCCTCACGCAAAATCAGTGTGTGCGACTTTATGTTCGTTTTGAGGTGCACGGTCACATATAACAGTTAAAACGTATCTCCCTGTCAAAAGGAAACTATGTACTGGTATGTTGTTCATAAGTACTACAAGTGTATGCACTAGTATATTGTTCTTTTTATCCTGATAGCCCAAGCTGAGCATATACAGAACTTATTATCTACGCATTTTTTTTTCAATTGTCAATCACGAAATGACACTTTTTCATTGTCAGAGAAAGAAACTAAAACAAATGTATTCTTCGATCTTGTCAAATTTTTCATCTAAGAATCTGTGATCTTTTCATTACCATTTGGAGCTGTAAACGGAGGAAACAGTGGTGATGGTGGACAACCTGTTGTGTTCGATGCCCCTGAGGATGTTGGAGATGTTGGCGCAATGCTGCATGTAGTTAGGTTCGTCTGTCTGCAGTGTACCTCCGGTAGCAAACTAATGCCTGCTCAACGTCATGAACATGATGAACATCGGATTACATTCAGCTATACTCCCGATTCATGAACTACATACTACATTTTAAGGAACTATTTTCTTATTATTTCGTTCGTCTGGCTTTACTCTACTTTTAATACAAAAGCCAACGAGGAAATACTTGAAAACGCATTTTAAGACACATTACATCCAAGCTACATTCAGCTGTTATAGACATAGCACTATTTGTTTGTTGTATATCGATGTAAAGTGTATGCATGCGTCAACATTATGCTATTGTTAGATTTTTTTTTTTTTTTAATTCAAGTTCCATATTCCACATTCCATATTCAGGTTTCGTATTCCATTTGATTTCGTAGTAATATATGTATAACACAACATTCAATTTTAGACATAATTTCACAAATGTATAAGGACATGTAATAAATGATGTGTAAATATGAGGAACCTACTAAAAAGCAATGCTTGTAGGATGTAGGTTCCAAAGAAATAATATAAGTGTTTAGTACAACATGCTAATTACAAAAGATGACGAAACACAAGCGAAAATTGGTATCGAGATTATAATAAACTCTACGGAATGTGCAAAATAGTTTATGATGTTCAAGGTAAAACTCAGGGATTCAATCCTCCATAAAATTGCACTATTGGTAAAAGAAATGTGGTCAAATGAAGTCACCCGAGCGAGGCATCATTGCGAATAAGAACAGATATATCAAAACCGTCACAACAAGTATCTATACATAAGATTTAAAAAAAGAATTGGCTTTTAGATTTTGCTTAAAGGAACTTAGAGAACTTGATTGCAGCCGTACAGAATCTAACTCATTCCAGAAAGAAGGACCGGTAGAAGTAATTGCCTTAAGGGCTAAAACTGTTCGAACGGGGGAAAAGTGATATGATCCAATTTGTCTTGTAGGGTAATTATGAATTTCACTGTTTTTAACAAACATTGAGGAAAATAAACTAGGAAGATCGCCAATGCTCAACTTATACATAAAAATTCCAACGTGATACAAATACAAATCAGAAACTTTTAGTAATTTACTGGAAACAAACAGTTCATTTGTATGATACAAAAAATGTGCACGGTTTATAATCCGCAAGGCCTTTTTCTGAATCAAAAATAACGAATCGATTTTAGTCTTAGAGCAATTCCCCCAGGCCAATATTCCGTAATTTAAGTAAGGTAATAATAGAGTTGAATAGATCGAACTGAAACGACCCCATAATCCCCCCTCCCACCGCAGTACCACAACGTTGTGCCAACATTCCTAATTCATCGTCAGCTAATATGATAGCAGAAGTTACCAGAAGGCTTAGTCTGCAATATAATTTCAGATATCGCCATTACTTACATATTTATAGGAAAACGACTCTTACAACAGTTAATCTGTAATATTTTTCTTCCGAGCATATTTTCTTTTCTCTCCAAGAAACATGAACTCGTTTTGATGCAAACACAAATAAGTTGTTAAATCAGTAAATGAAATTTAATGCGAATTTTCTTTTTTCTTTCTTTTCTCTGAGGTGGTATTATTTTTTTTTTATAGAATTGTACTGCTGTCACCGTAAAAAGATGTTCCCACTAAATCTGAGTCTTTCCAGAAATTTCCAGAAGTTTCCAGAAGTTTCCAGAAGTCTTTTCCAGCAATTTCCTCACCGGCCTGTTCCTCTGGACGACACGTTATCATCGTGAGACTGATATTGCCGGGAGGTTTAAATGGGAGTGCAAGGTACACAGGGAAGAGTGCGATGGCCTCTTCACTTGATGACTGCACCCGGAAGGGGCGACATGGATTGTCCGCCCTTCTAGAACTTTCGACGGGTGAGAGGTGACTGCCTATGACTGGTATAGATAAGAAATGGAAGGAAGGTGCAGTTATAAAGGGCTGTTATAGTATTGGTTGAGGTGAGAATTCGGCTTTTAACCTTTTGCGAGATACATATAGAAACCGCATTGTGAAATGTTAAAGAACATACAATTCTACAATCAATTAAAAGTACAGTTCATGAAAATCAATTTTGAAATGACTGCGATAGCCAAAAACACAGTAAACAAAGCGATTCTATCGAAGGTGGGTTATGCCGTTTATCAGGATTGTTTTGTTTTGGATATCCTAGCCATTACAAAACCAAATTTCATGATATAATCTTTGAATTCCTCTTAGAATTAAACTCTCTTTCGTATAACATAAGCGTATTCTAATTATCTTAAAATGATATCATCTAAAATCGTTTGAAACTTGAAGCCCCATTGAACCGAAACTGTACTATCCTCTTAAACCTTCTTCAGTTTTCTCCTAGACATCTCAGTTCTCCGTACATGGTCAATGAGGTAACACGACATTTGCTTTCGCAACATTGCTAGAGTCTAAATTTCTCCGACTTGTTAAAAAACCCGCAAAAACAAACAATCGTAATAAAAGCTGGGTCCCACCATATATTAGGATCGCTCTTTTTTGGATATCTCAGCCATTTAAAAACCAATTTTCATCAAATAAATACTGAATTCCGCTTAAAATTACCAGTTCTTTCATATTTCATTAAAAAGTTTCTCATTATATCACAAAAAAAAACTGTTGGAAGTCTAAAGTTAGGTCACAACGAAACTGTACAATCCCTTTAAGGTGAAGGTTTGCGGGTGAAAATTGATGTTTAAATAATCTTGCAGATAATCAATTATTTCATGGGAGCAATAGTCGCAGGAGCGAATGTCATGGGAACCGTGCAATATATGACCTGTTTTTTTTTTTTCAAGCAATGAATATAGGATTGCGGATTGAACTCCATTTAAAAGCAAATGTACAACCCCCCCCCCAAAAAAAAAAAAAAAAAAAAAAAAAAAGAGAAACACACACACACCACATACACGCATATCAGTTAGTTTCCTTTGAAAGTTATAATTCTTGAATTTTTCTTTTTGATGTAAAAATGTTACATCATCCCGGCCAGAGTAGGAAGCCAATTTTAAATTATGTAAAAGCAATACACTTTTCTATATCAACGCAACATTATCAAGCTTTCATTCTGACTAAAGTTCTTCAAGTGGTCTTCCTTTGTACCAGAAAAATGTTATACAGAAAATTGAGTCACAGGTATTCTGGGCAAATTGCTGAGAGTGATAGAATTCGATTCATTAAAAAAAAAATCAAGGTCGATTTGCGAACTACCTCCGTTTTTATTTCTTTTTTAGTACACTATTCCTATAAAATGGAACAATTTTAGCTTCAGACAAACCCTATTTGAATAAACATGTTTTGTATAAATGCCAATCTTCTGCTCACTTCATGGCATTAAGACAAAAAAAACCACCTTTTCCCCTCTCGTTTTATTTGTTTGATTTTCCTCACAAATGTTCAATTCCTTTCTTTTTTCTTAATTATTTCCTTTCGAATAATTTAGAAATTCGTTTGGACTCTGTTCAAAGATTAAAATTGTCTAAGATTTACTGCTGTTCATACATACTCTAGGATTTCAATACGTAGATTTGTCAAGACTGATCGATTGAAATAAGTGGACTTTTTACAACTTTTTCTTGGACAACACACAAAGGAAACAATTCCAGTCATGTGATTATAACTCACTAATAATCAGAAGAATGAGAATCGCGTGCCACGTTGCCGGTGATGTGGATGCTCCCATCAGTGTACCACTGAGTCAAACAAGAAGGGGTTAAAAGGCAGACGAGCTAACAGAATCTAAGCATGTCAAGAGGTGTCATTTATTCAAATGGAAAGTGGAATGACAAATATAATACTTTACGCATTAAATTCATATGACTTTAAGTTATGGCCTAAGGTTGGGCCTAAATGAGAAGAGCAGTAATTGAATAAATGTACAGAACTGGTTGAGTTGAGGATTCAGGTTTATAACATTTTTGGTGAGATAGTGAGAAACCTCTTACAGAATATGAAAGAGTATGCAATTTTAAGAAGGATTCAACATTTATTTGATGAAAATTGGCCTTGATATGGCTGAGATATCCAAAAGAGCGATCCTAATATAAAATAAAGATGAAATTGGCAGGCCACGACTTTCATTAGGATCTCTTTGTTTTACCTTTTTTTTAGATATCTCAGTCATTTCAAAACCGATTTTTATCAATAATCTTTTGATTCCCCTTAGAATCGCATGCTGTTTAACATTTTCATAGAATGGTTTCTAGATATCTCGTAAAACGTTACAAGTTGAATACTCACCTCAACCAGAACAGAAACAGAACTGAACACGGACAAACTACGTTCCACCAAATTGTAGATGAAGTTTTGATAGATATCTTCATCAACAGTGAGCATGACGTCTCATCAATATCTTCGCATATTGTTGAATAAGAAAGAAAAATGTTTCAAAATGCTAACGCTGAGTAAGTTGTATATAACGGTTCTTAAATGCGTGAGGAAATACGAACGCATACAATAAGTGCCTTGCGCGAATGGATAAGAGCGCATGTCTCTGAATGACATTATACCGTGGTTTGGCTTGTGGGTTCGAGCCCCATGAAGCCCGACACGTTTGCCCTTCAGTAAGGCACTATCAAAAAAAAAAAGAAATCATGCTGTTTTAAAAAATTTTTATCAAATTAATTTTCAGTTTCTCTTGGAACTATGTGCTCTCATTTCATAAGAGCTTTCACAAAAATTTGTTTGAAAATAGTTCGCGACTAGTTCGCGACTCCAGATTTTGCTAGTTGCAGAGACGTCTCCGCGACGTCTCTGAGACGTCTCCTGAAAATTATAGAGTCTCCGAGGAGTCGCAAGAAATTCAAACATGTTCGCCTTTTCGCGAAGTCTCGGCGACTTCTCCGAGATGTCTCCATCAGTTTTGGAGACGTCGCGGAAACTAATCTTATCCGCGACTGCTGAGACGTCTCCGCGATGTCTCCGCTATGTCTCAGAGGCGTCTCTGCGACTCTATTTGACGCTGTTTGACCATATACTTTATAAACCACGTGACCCATCTGCGTGCTGACATCCTGCCTAGATTAAGTCAGGTGATCCTGCAACGGCTCCATCATATTCAAAATATCTTTGACACCTGCCAAACTCGTGTCAGAGACGTCTCCTTGGTGAGACCGCAAGCCATTTTTATGTTGGAGATGTCTCCGCGACTGCTGCGACTAATAAGTTGGAGACGTCGCGGAGACGTCTCCGTTGGTGAGATACGGCCTTTACTTACCGAGACATCTGCAATTTGGTCTTATGCCGCTGCATTCCAAAAGGAATAAAAGCAATACTTTAACTGTGTGCTAGGTGAACTACGATTTGCACCATTCAACAATCTATAAAGATATGCGACAGATATAGCTAGCGAACGTGGCCCACCAGGAATGAAACATTAAATGTCTTCTCTGGCGTTCATACAGAGTCCTTCAAGCACACGCAAACAAAAATAAAGCCTGTCGTGCTGTCAAGAACGTCACCGTCACAACTGAATGATTGGCAGAGAGCTTCATCAATTAAGCCAATACTAATGACCTAGTGAGCCTATCCCTCCACCCCCCCCCCCCCCACGCACACACACATGAAAAGAAATATCGCGCGATGACAATTATGATAATAATATCAAGCTGCATTCTATCGTACAAAAGTTACGGGATAACAATCGCGATGCATATCTCGAGATTTTTTCTTTCTTTTTTGAAGGCGTTCACACGGATAGATAACCCGCATATTGGCGCACATAGTGCGTGTCACTGCGTGCATTGTCCTAGTTTTGTTCTTGCAAGTGGTTCTTGGAGTGGTTTGGTGCGCACACTGTTGTGTGATTTTCACTTTGAATGATGAATTATGAAATCTCGAGCATGTCACCGTTCACACGGTCACCGCAGGGTAAATTATTTTAGGAATATTAAGCGCAAGATTTCTTGGGATTTTTGCATTGCGATGCTGCTCAAACTAATTGGTGGGGATTTTGTATCCACACGGGCAAAATTCTCGAGGATCTGATCGCCATCCAATACATTATCGATATTTGTATCCCGCTAATTCGGTTGAACTCGACCATTGAGAGCCCGACTAAGAGAATCGCACGGGCACACGCAAAGAAATACAAAATGAACACATAGGCGAGAATTCACGAAGGTGGTACAAATGAAACCATGGTTTAAACCATTGACAAGAACCATGGAGCGCCAACTGTCGCATGGAATATTTCGTTACGAAATTAGTCATTTCGTCGATGAAATTATTATTTTCTCACGAAATGACAACATTTTGTAACTAAATGAACATTTCGTCCACTGAGACTGGTAAGACGTCTCCGTGATGTCTTCGTGATGTCTCAGAGGCGTCTCTGCGACTCTATTTGACGCTGTTTGACCTATACTTTATAAACCACGTGACCCATCTGCGTGCTGACATCCTGCCTAGATTAAGTCAGGTGATCCTGCAACGGCTCCATCATATTCAAAATATCTTTGACACCTGCCAAACTCGTGTCAGAGACGTCTCCTTGGTGAGACCGCAAGCCATTTTTATGTTGGAGATGTCTCCGCGACTGCTGCGACTAATAAGTTGGAGACGTCGCGGAGACGTCTTCGTTGGTGAGACACGGCCTTTACTTACCGAGACATCTGCAATTTGGTCTTATGCCGCTGCATTCCAAAAGGAATAAAAGCAATACTTTAACTGTGTGCTAGGTGAACTACGATTTGCACCTTTCAATAATCTATAAAGATATGCGACAGATATAGCTAGCGAACGTGGCCCACCAGGAATGAAACATTAAATGTCTTCTCTGGCGTTCATACAGAGTCCTTCAAGCACACCCAAACAAAAATAAAGCCTGTCGTGCTGTCAAGAACGTCACCGTCACAACTGAATGACTGGCAGAGAGCTTCATCAATTAAGCCAATACTAATGACCTAGTGAGCCTATCCCTCCACCCCCCCCCCACGCACACACACATGAAAAGAAATATCGCGCGATGATAATTATGATAATAATATCAAAATGCATTCTATCGTACAAAAGTTACGGGATAACAATCGCGATGCATATCTCGAGATTTTTTCTTTCTTTTTTGAAAGCGTTCACACGGATAGATAACCCGCATATTGGCGCACATAGTGCGTTTCACTGCGTGCATTGTTCTAGTCTTGTTCTTGCGAGTGGTTCTTGGAGTGGTTTGGTGAGCACAATGTTGTGTGATTTTCACTTTGAATAATGAGATATGAAATCTCGAGCATGTCACCGTTCACACGGTCACCGCAGGGCAAATTATCTTAGAAATAAGCGCAAGATTTTTTGGGATATTTGCATTGCGATGCTGCACAGAATAATTGGTGAGGATTTTGTATCCACATGGGCAAGATTCTCGAGGATCTGATCGCCATCCAATACATTATCGATATTTGTATCCCGCTAATTCGGTTGAACTCGACCATTGAGAGCCCGACTATTAAAGAGAATCGCACGGGCACACGCAAAGAAATACAAAATGAACACATAGGCGAGAATTCACGAAGGTGGTACAAATGAAACCATGGTTTAAACCATGGACAAGAACCATGGAGCGCCAACTGTCGCATGGAATATTTCGTTACGAAATTAGTCATTTCGTCGATGAAATGATTATTTTCTCACGAAATGACAACATTCTGTAACTCAATGAACATTTCGTTCACGAAATGATAATTTCGTGAGACGAAACGGTCATTTTGTCGACGAAAGGACCAATGACCAACGGTGAAATGCTCGAGATTTCATATCTCATCATTCAAAGTGAAAATCACACAACAGTGTGCGCACCAAACCACTCCAAGAACCACTCGCAAGAACAAAACTAGGACAATGCACGCTGTGAAACGCACTATGTGCGCCAATATGTTTGGCTCACAATATTTCTCTGTCGTTGTGCTAACTATTAATGACACGTGTTATACTCTAATCAGCTTTCAAGGCTCACTGGGTACAAACAATAGGATCGTAAATGGATTGGTATTGAGACAGTGAGGAGACGCGGTAAGAACCTAATTAACGTGTCTTCTACTTCGTATCCGGGCACTTACCCCCTGGGCAACTACCCTCCGGATAACTACCACCCGGATAATTACCCCCCAGGTCTATTCCCCCCTAGGGCAACTACCCCCCGGACAACTACCCTCCTAGGGCAATCACCCTCCAGGTCCATTATCCCCTAGGACAACTACCACCCGGTCATCTACCCTCCTAGGGCAACTACCCCCAAGGGCAATTACCCCTAGGACATCTACCCCCGGATAACTACCCCCTTGGTAATTACCCCCTGGATGACAACCCCCCGGATAACTACCCCCCAGATAACTACCACCCGGATAACTACCCCCTGGATAACTACCCCCCCCCCCCCCCCCGGAGAACTACCCCCCAGTTAACTACCCCCCGGATAACTACCCCCTGGGTAACTACCCCCGGATAACTACCCCTAGGATAACTACCCCCCGGATAACTACCCCCCGGATAACTACCCCCCCCCCCCCCGATAACTACCCCAGGATAACTACCACCCGGATTACCACCCCGAGATACCCCCTCATAACCATACCCCGAATCGCCCCCCCCCCTCCTGATACTTACCCACTGGACAACCCCCCCCCCCGAAAGTTACCATACACCAGTTGTAATTTTTCCATAAGTTCATAACACCATATCAGAAGACTAAGCTCATGTAGGCCCTACATTAATGCACCTTTCTCTCAACGGCGTAGCCAGGATTTCATCTTAGGGGGGGGGGGGCGGTTAGTCTGCGAGGGAGCGAAGCGACCGAGCCCGAGCGAGCGGAGCGAGCGAGGGGGGGGGGGGGGGAGGGTGTGGGAGGGGGGTGTCCCCCCTCCCACGGTAAGAACTTTTTGCATTTTGATGTTGTAAATGGTGCAATTTGATGCATGTTTTTGCGCGTTTTATGGACGTGAAACAGTCCCACTTGTTTATGGTAGCAGTATATTTTGATGTAGATTATTATTGAACAATTTGCCTATAAAAGGGTATAATTTAGATACACTTCTTGTATTAATTCTTTTCACTGAATATCATGAACGCGACTGAACCCGAGCGAGTGGAGCGAGCGGGGGGGGGGGGGGGGAGGGGAGGGTGTGGGAGGGGGGTGTCCCCCCTCCCACGGTGAGAACTTTTTGGATTTTGATGTTGCAAGTGGTGCAATTTGATGCTTGTTTTTGCGTATTTTAACGAGTTGAAACAGTGCCACTTGTTAAAGGTTGCAGTATATTTTAGTGTAGATTATTAATTTATTGAACAATTTGCCTATAAAATAATATAATTGAAATACACTTCTTGTATTAATTCTTTTCACTGAATATCATGAACGCGACTGAACCCGAGCGAGTGGAGCGAGCGAGGGGGGGGGGGGGGGTGGAGGGGAGGGTGTGGGAGGGGGGTGTCCCCCCTCCCACGGTAAGAACTTTTTGCATTTTGATGTTGCAAATGGTGCAGTTTGATGCATGTTTTTGCGCGTTTTATCGACGTGAAACAGTCCCACTTGTTTAAGGTATATAGCAGTATATTTTAGCGTAGATTATTATTGAACAATTTGTCTATAAAATGATATAATTAAAATACACTTCTTGTATTAATTCTTTTCACTGAATATCATGAACGCGACTGAACCCGAGCGAGTGGAGCGAGCGAGGGGGGGGGGGGGTGGGAGGGGGTGTCCCCCCTCCACGGTGACAGCTTTTTGGATTTTGATGTTGCAGATTGTGCAATTTGATGCATGTTTTTTGCGTATTTTAACGAGTTGAAACAGTGCCACTTGTTTAAGGTTGCAGTATATTTTAGTGTAGATTATTATTGAACAATTTGCCTATAAAATGGTATAATTTAAATACACTAGTCTTCTTGTATTAATTCTTTACACTGAATATCATGAACGCTGTCTGTTCAGCAATCAAACAGAAAAAGCATGCACACGAAGGTGTAGATATAGGGGCATATCCCCTGCCACACGAAGGTGATTTTGCGTTTTCAGACCTGAAATTCAGCGATCTGGTGCAAATTTTTGGTGCAATACTTTTTCATCGAAGTGTTAAAATCACGGAATTTAGCTCTTATTCCGAATGTGCACCATCTGTGTGTATGTATAAAGTCTAGTGAGGTATAGAGCTTAGGGGAATGGGGATTCCCCCTCCCGCTCGTGGAGCTTTTGCGTTTTTAAAATTGAAATAAAGCGATCTGGGTATAGCCACAGTCTACTTCTATGCATGGCGGGGGGGGGGGGGGGGGGGACGAGCAGGGAGAAGGCGTGGGCGAGTGTTATCTCCACCCTTCCCTTCCGATGGAGCTTTTGCCTGTTTAAGGTTGAAATTGAGATATCTCGTATATGCATATTTGATGGAATCAACATTTGGGAAATCACCAAAAAAAAAAAAAAAAACTGATGGGGGGGAGGGCTGAGGGAGGAAAGGGTCGATTAAAAGGGGAAATTCCCCTTATACATGAAGGAACCTTGAGTTTTCGGAATATAAGTGATAAGTCTTGTGCACTCAGAATTATTCATAAAAAGTGTATAACTTAGCTAGGGAAAGAGTCACAGAGGGGGAGGGTTTGGGAGGGGGATACCCCCTCCCAAGCACGAGAGATCTTGCATATTTTGAATTGAAATTCAACGATCTGGTGCACACTTTGAGTGAAATATTCAAAAAAAAATATCTTATTTGATGAAAGGTTGCAAAGGAGACCCGCTTCATGTGCATGCATACAGTATACACGCATTTTTTTTCCGCCTCCCAAATCCCCGGTCCAAATCTTAGGGGGGGGGGGGGGGGGGGGCGACCGCCCCCATCGCCCCCCCCCCCCCCCCTGGCTACGCCAGTGCTTTCTCTTACACTGTCATCATTTACTCTTTTGGCTTGTCATTTTCTACCGTTATAACACATTAGACGATAAACATAAGAAAAGGAGAGTTGATTTCACTGCAATTCATATTTCCTTAACATTAGCGAGGGACCCTTCGATAAAAAGCCATAGTTTCTGATAGGATCCGGGCACGGTTTTATGAAAGTTATCAGTCCTGACAAGCTGTCAGTTCCACACAATTACCAATCGTTGTAGGTCGATCAAAGCAGGTCCATGGTAACAAGTCAGTGACTCGAGCTTATCAATCAAGCAGAACCCATGGTTTTTATGAAATTATTAGAGACTAACAAGATGTCATAACTGGCAACTTTTATCAAACGGTGCCCTAATCTGTCATTTGAGTAAAATTACAGTTTATTTTACATACAAGTAGAATTGTGCTAGTTTTCAAATTAAATGTTGTCGACACTTTAAGGGGAAATCCAGTTCAAATATAAGCTAGTCTGATTAGAAAGAGTAAGATATTACGAGTTTAACAGTATTTCTTTTTTTTTCTCTTATTTTTTACAAAACACTTTTGTCCTGCACCCTCTTTTTGAATAGATCTAGAGAGTTGTAGTTGACAGAATCCTTTTTACATTAGGGCTGCTCTGTTTTATCCCGGCCATTTTAAGACTATTTAATTTCCACAAAAACCTGAATCCTTCTTGGAACAACATGCTCTTTAATATTTCGTAAGGAGTTTCTAGTTATCTCACCCAAAAGATGTTAAAAACCTGAAGTCTCGACCAAAACCAGATGATATGAAAAAATGTTGTTGTTGTTGTTTTTTTTTTTTCACTTCAAATAGCAAACGTTGTTCGAAAATGACAATGAGAGACGTGATTTTCTGGGGGGGGGGGAGTTATTGCAAGAGGGGTGATTGTTTGGAGCCTAATTTTAATAAGGAGTAATTGTCAAGGGAGGTAATGCTCTGCGGTGATCATACCAAGGATGTGACAATCTCTTCCCGCATCCTTGATATACTAGTTGTTAATGCCCAATGATGCAGTAGGGCAATTCTGTAATGAGCGTTAACTGTATAATAGTAAAACAGTTACAAAATTGATGAAACAATGCAAAGAAAGCAAATTAAGACAGAGACGAAGTACACAAATAAAGATACAGTGTACTCCCGTTACAACGAACACGGCTTTAACGAAATTTCGTTATTACGAAGCAAAACTTCTGGTCCCAAAATTATCGCCATTAAAGTCTATGGTACAAAATTCGCTTATAACGAAGACGGTTATAACAAAATTTTCGAAGTCTTTTCTGAGCGACACTGACAAAGAAGAACAAAAGAAATGTGCTCCGTTACAACGAAATGCGGATCGCATTCGAAAATGCGTAGCGGAACAAGCATTTTTATAGCGTCTCTGGATGCATGAGCGAACGCTTCACATCATTGGTGACCCGCGACAACGGTTGCAGGCAAAAGTCGCTAGAGCAAATTCCCTCCTGGGCGGGAGACTAAGATTTTGACCATTATTTTTGTCGATTTAGGTTTTTTGCAGAAATCGAATCTTTGATATATTTTCTACATCTACACTAAATTTCGTAGCATAAGACTAAGTTTTTCCTATCGAAAATAGAATTTTAAGCACCCTATGTTGGATCGCACTCGTCAGTTTCGAGCTTCTTTCGAACGCCGCGCCAATATCCTCAGCGTTGCTACGGCGCAGGGTCTCGCATGCGATTGGCTGGTGCGTCGCATACATTTATATAATTCGGCTTTCGGAGACTCCAGTTGCAGCGTTTGGGGAATGCTTTGTCCACGCGTGCACGATTACATGCTCCATTGTTCTTGCTATAGTGGTTTATAATATACGCTCGCTCTGTAGTGCGTGCTGTTCGTTTGGCTCTCTGTCCAAACTATTCAACCGCAATGTTCTACAACGGAAGTGAAACAAAAATCATTTAGCATGACATAATCGTGTCAAATTTGTCTACTTGTACGTGTAGTAAACATTATGACAGCAGACTGACTCAATGGAAGGTAGATGAGAGGAAAGGAGCGGTCATATGTAACCATTATATTCAAATACTACACGTCAAGATCGCACCAAACTAATGAGTCGTGTTTGTTTGTTTGTTTGTTTTAATTTGATTAGCACCACCGAACAAAGCAACATATGCATGTCTTGTAAAAGCAAAACAAACAGGAAGCGTGACCCTTGCCAGCACTAGCAATTTTCTGCCTTAAAAGGCACCACAATGAAAACGCGATTTGTAAATGTGTGGATTCGCCACCGCTCCTGTTACATGCACACGGCCATGGCATGTGGATGCCATTGCGTAATGCGTGCACCATACACGTGTACATTGTACATGTACATGTACACCATACGTGCAATTATTGTATTCGCCATCTTGAAAGACGTACTGGTAAACAAACCCGAGCGAATTGCATTGTTTTTCGGCTCCATACGCTGAGCTCCGAGGAAGGTACCCGGGAAATTTGACTCTCTCAGTGAGCCAATCAAAAGGCGATGTGGTTGCTAGAGGCGGAGCTTAACATCGATTGGCACCATCGTACGGATGGGTGATTCTCCCCTCGCATCGCCGCTCGGGCATTGGGCCGGATGCATAAACGCTAGCAATTGCTTGTGCTAGCCTTTTACTCGAATCCGTATGCATCAAAACAAGCAACTGCTTGCGAGCAGAAGCTTTTGCTAGCAAGCACAAGCAATTGCTTGCTGCCCGCAAGCAATTGCTTAGATGCCGAGCATTTGCTTAAAAACGTATGCATAAAACATACCTTTTGCTAGTTCTTGATAGCAATTGCTTAGATTTTCCAAGCTCTGTAAAATGAGCTTGAGCTTTTGCTTACCTGGGACGTTCCCTTTTAAGTATTATTTTCATATTCATGAAAGAAAGACCGCACTTGTGAAGGAGTGGTACAAGAAATTACTCATAAGTAGAGTAAGAAACTTTTTCATTTCAACAACAGGAACGTCCAGTGGTTAGCACGCAAAATGTGATGAAAAACAGGTAGGACGTCTGACTTCGGTGGAGAGCAAAGAGACCTCTCACCACGTGCAAATGACGTGCGATCTGGAAGATCCGGGCTACTGTAAGCAGTGATGGGAATGAGCCAGTAATACATGTGTGTGTATAGTTGTGTGTATGCGTCCGTGTGTGCATTTATCAGTGTCATTTCATAGCTCTTCTTCTATGTCAGGAAATGTTTCCGCACACACATGCCCCTTCAAATACATGCAGCCACACTCCTTTGTTCTTGTGTTCGCACAGGCGTGACGTCCCTATTGTTGGAAACGCAAGCAATTGCTTGTGCGGGACAAGCAAAAGGTATAAGCACAAGCAAAAGGTTATATGCATATGGATTTAAGCTATTGCTTGAGCTAGACCTTTTGCTAGACGAGCTTGTGCTTTTGCTTAAAGCATTCGGCCCAATGTCTTTGAGAAAGAGGTGAATCTTCAAAGCCTGTTTTCTCACAATTTTGTCAGGCTAACAACTTAAAAAGTGCATTTTATTTCTCTTTCTATGCCCACTTATGGTGCCGAAGAATACAAGTGTTTTAAATAGTACTGTAATATCAATGCAAAGCTTAGGAAATGGGCAATGAGATTCAGTGAAAAAATGAATTTTCAAAATTCCCGACTTTTGTCTGAAACCGTTGTATGTTCACTCCGTGTATAACCTCCACGCACAGTTTCCGAGGGGAACTTGCGTTATTGTAATACAATAATCTGAATTCAGATAAGGTTTGTTTCATTGTTCCGAAGTCCTTTAATACAAAACACACAGATTCTGATACAGCAAAATGTCCGTAATAGTTCGGAAATGAAATATTAAGCACATTTTGGCGTTATTCCAAAGGTTCGTTAATCCGATGATAAAATATGGTTCTTATACTTATTCTTATACGGTTCGTTAGTCCGAAAATGATAGGAATTCAAAATGTTCGTTAATCGGAACATTACAAAAAGAATCGTTAATCCATGGTAGAAAAAGGTGAGTACACTAACAAAACTTAAGAATTGCAATCCTTATAATCGTCTTAAGATAAATAAATCTTCGAAATAACTAACCTTTCTATTTTTTTTTCATTAACAAACTTTCTTCGGAATAACGAACCTTATTTCATTTTCGGATGAAAGAAACAACGAAATTTCTGAATAGTGAACCTTTCTCATTTTTTTTTTGATTTATAATTAACCTTCAGAATGACGAACCTCATTTCACTTTCAGATCAACGAACCTTCGGAAAATAAACAATATATTATTTTAATTCAAATTATGAGCTTTCGGAATAATGATTCTTCGGAAATGCGAACCTTCAGATAAACAAACCATCGGAATCCCGGGAATGGCGAAACTTCGGAATAAGGAGCCTTCGGAGTAACGTAGTTAAGTAAGAAAAGAACCTTTGGAATAGCGAAATGTAACCAAATCCTACACCGTCATTTTCTACACATGTATGACAACACAAACAACTTTTTGCTCTTTTTAAAATGTAATATTTAAACGAAATTAAAAAGTACTCTCCCATTTCACATAGCTTTCCAGCGTATGATGAGGATTCAACAAACAGAAATTTATTTTTATGCGTGGTTTCCTTCTTTTCGTTATACATTGCGTATTATATTTGTTCGATTATAACGAAAAAAAAAAATTCGTCATTTTGTTTTTGTCATTTCGTCCTAACGGGAGTGCACTGCACATGACCACACACGAGATAAATCCCTTGTAATGAAAGAAAGAGGAAAGGTGAGTAATGAATGACAGGAATAGACTACCTTCACGGTACATGGACAGAGAAAAGCGAGAGGGAAGAGGAAGATGATGAGTCAAAACCAGGGCACGTGAGGCATGAGATATAAGCTCCTCAAAATAAAGAAGTGTTACATGGAGTTGTGGTAAACGATAGACGATTGTGGTTAAAAAGAATATTGCAAAAAGTGGCTATCAAGAGAAATTCGAAATTTCGGAACAGTAAAAGAAAATACAGATTTAGCGAAAATAGTTTTGGTTAAAGGCATTGACATTTACTGGATTACCAGGTAGGATATGCAGGGACAGTTTCGTTTTTGATGAACATAGAGTCAAAATACAGAAGGGGGAAATTAAGCTTGTACATAAATCGTCCTAAATGCAAACGATACAATCTAGGCCTACTTATCTGGGGTAATCATCCATGGGAAGTTATCGGAGGGGGTAGTTATTGGGTGGAAGTTATCTGGGGTCTAGTTATCGGAGGAGGGGGTAGTTAACCTGGGGATAATTATAGGGTGGTAATTATCTGGGGGGTAGGTATCCGGAGGGTAATTATCCGGGGGGTAAATATCCGGGGGTGATTATCCGGGGGTAGTTATCCGGGGGTTAGTTATCCGGGGGGTAGTTACCCAGGGGGTAGTTCTCCGGGGGTAGTTACCCAGGGGGTAGTACTCCGGGGGGTATAGTTATCCAGAGGGTAGTTCTCCGGGGGGTAGTTACCCAGGGGGTATTTTCCGGAGGGTAGTTATCCAGGGGGTAGTTATCCGAGGGGGTAATTATCCAGGGGTAGTTATCCGAGGGGTAGTTATCCAGGGGGTAGTTTTTCTAAGGGGGAATTGCCCTGGGGGGTGATTGCCCTAGGAGGGTAGTTGTCCGGGGGTAGTTATCTTAGGGGGTAATTACCCTGGAGGGTAATTGCCCTTGGAGGGTAGTTGTCCGGGGGGGGGGGGGGGTAGTTGCCCTAGGGGGAATTTTCCTGGGGGGTAATTATCCGGGTGGTAGTTATCCGGAGGATGGTTTTCCAGGGGGTAGTGTTCCTAGACCCCTTATACTTATATCCCGATGGAATCCCATTTTCTTTGCCCATTTTTCCACTAATGTCTTATACTAATTAATTGGATGAGTAGGAGTGGATTAACAAGGGGGGGGGGGGTTATTAAAATCATTACTTGCCTTTTTATAAAACGCTCCCAGTGGCTTTCCCTAACTAAACTAGAGACCATTTTTTCCTTGGTATAAGAAAGACACAATTCTTGACGTGCGATCTGGAAGATCGCACGTCGCAATTCAATCATATGATTCGCTGTCGAAACTGATTTTTTTTTTTTATAGAAAAGAATAAAACAGACAGCACTTATTATTTTGCATAGATGAAATAAAACTTAATAACCCAGACAGAATGGTTAATGCTGATTATATATATATATATGTAAATATATATATATATATATATATATATATATGTATATAATATATAATATATATATATGTATATAATATATAATATATATATATATATATATATATAATATATATATATATATATATATATATTACCAACAACATGGAAAACTTCATTATTCCTTATAGTACCGGACAAATGACTTACTGACTTACTGACTTAATTGCACAGGACGTGGTGTCCCCTTGCGCTCCCTCGGGTAACCCTCCTCCATATGCCTCTATCCCTGGCCAGTTCCTCAGCATCCTGTAGGCCTATCCTACTTCTAATCTGGTCACTCCAACGCAATGGGGGGAGACCCGGTGGTCTGGGGGTGTCAAAGTTGTTCCTGTATGCCCTCAGGGGCAATCGGTTCTCTGTCATCCGAATGACATGGCCGAACCATTTGTGTTGCCTTTTTGGACAAATGCTTTTGAAAAATATTTAATAAAATCACCAAATTTAAGCAAAGTAACTCCAAGGGATATAATAATACCATATGTATCTAAAAATGATTTATCATATTGCTTCTCTATCAAATTCTATTTATGATTTATTACTTTCGACTAGTACATTACCAATTTCTCTCAAGCTGACCAAAGTTATTCCTTTAAAAACTAGAAAAAGATAATCTTTCTGTATTTTGAAATTACACACCGATATCAATTAATTATTCTACCATGATCGTCAAGGAAAAATCTTACACAAACATCTTACTTTTTTAAAGCAATGGACCTCTTATCACTTTGGTTTCTGAGGCAAACAAAACCAAATTTTAAGTTTGTATGAAAGTATAATTGAGTTTTTTTTTTTTCAAGAGCAGAGCATGCAAGAGCGGTAGTTGTGACATGTACCTATCAAAGACATTTTACACACTTATTGATTATAACATATTGATATAAAAATTAAGATTACAGTAATGTGATAAGGGGATAAGCATCATCATAGGTCATAATCTAATTGCATAAGAGCCAGTATTTTTGGGGTCATCCCACCAGACCGACATCCACGAGTCATACAGCCCATGAGATCGACATTGAAAACAGGTCCATGAGTCATACAGCTCACGAGTTATACAGCCCTTGAGTTTGACACTAGGCAAATAAAGCCTATGAGTTTGACATTAGGTAAAAACAGCCCACGAGTTCGACAGATACAACACGGCGCGTAATGTGTCGGTCTCGTGGGCCTTGTTGGCTTAGTGTCGAACTCATGGGCTGTATGACTTGTGAGCTGTTTGACTTCTGGGCTGTATGACTTGTGAGCTATGTGACTTGTGGGCTGTATGACTTGTGAGCTGTATAACTCGTGGGATGTATGACTTGTGAGCTGTATGACTTGTGGGCTGTATGACTCCTGGGTGTCGGTCTCGTGACGTGTACCCGTATTTTTATTTTTTTTTTTTTTTTTTTTGCAGACGATCAAATCATTGTTTATGCTAATCAAAAACTCTTTCTTGTAGAATAAAGTTATTGTGATTTACTTGAACGTTTTAAGTGGTTTTAATTAAATCCTGAATTACTCACTGTTTTTTTATATTCAATACACTCCATCGAGGTCTTTTTAAACTTTTGATTCAATATCAACCCACAGACGTATAAACATGCAAACATACAAACACACATACACACATGACCACTTGCCTAATATGTCCAGAGGTTTCAGTACACAAGACCACTCACACGTGCAATTATTCTAGCCGATGTGCAGTAATAATAACAAAAAGCACGGTTTATTGCACCTATAGTATAGTGGTACAATGAACCGTGACGATTCGGTTAGAGTTTGCTCTATGCATTTCCTTAAACTACAACATGTATGTCTTGTTTTGTTGTTAAAAAATGATCTGCATTCATTTCTCTTCCATATGTTTTTATATTTTGTATAATAAATGTAAAAAAACTGCATCATGGTTGCATTGCATACTTCTGTGGGAAATAAAATAAACTGAAATGAAATGAATGAATGGAATTAATTCACTACCTTACTACTGTGTATAATTAGCTCCTCATTTAGCTTCTTTTCTTCCTTTCTACACTCACTTGGGACCTTGCGTATGTCATTTTAAGAAATTGCCTATTGTTGTATGATTATTTCTTTTCTTTTCTTTTTTTGAGGTTACAATTACTATATAGCATCTGCTTAGAAAATTTATCATTGATTTCTTTGTTTTCATATAGCATTATGTCTCAAAACATTGCGATGATCATTGTTACTGCGAATGTTATAACTTGTCCGCATGTAGTTTTACAGTACTCACAAAAATGCATTTGCATACAGTGGAAAAAAAAAAAAAAACTTTGGAAAAACCTGCGATCTTTAAAAGCAGCCCATAAGAATCTCCAGAGAATCCTGATTCATTTTCTTTAAATATTGTAAAGCTTAAGTTGCCCTTGTTGTAGTGACGGTGCTGGCGTTTAATGGTGATGGTGTATAATCAGTGATAGGTGATGCTTATGGCAATGGCGGGTTTATGATACAGTGTACGATATTTGTCTCTTAATAGCAAAGGCGGGGATGGTGTTTCAGTGAGCTTGGCTGGGTTTTAGGTGAATCTATTACAGCACCTCAGAAGTATATGCGCTCAAATTTCAAATCTATGAACGGATAGGATGTTGTGTGCGCATGCGCTGGCCATAGTATTCAGTGTATGTAGCTCTCCCAAGGTCCTCTCGACCGAGTCACATTCAGTCATCAATTCGAACAGAAAGGGACTATTGGCAAAACCAAACGTTGTTCGAAGCCTGTTTTCAATACCTCAACTTAATTGGTAAGTCTTCAAATCGAAGAAATTTTTGGATTTTAAGTTGACATTTACCCGCGATACTAATTCTGTCATGATCCTGAATGCTACAATGCGAAGCCCCATTACGCTATGTGTTTGGGGCTGCTGGTCGCAGTTAGCTATGCGTACAATGGGCTGCACGCTGCTGGTCGCAGTCAGTGGTTTCGTACAATATAGTTATCGACGCGGTACCGCGACGGCTCTGGTACGAAACCATTATTGCATGATTACTAAGACATGAGAGCACTCTGGGGCGAGTAATTCTCACAGACAACGTACTTTAACCTGAAACACAAACCAAGACAAGGAAATTCAGGGAAGCTTTTGAGGTACCAAAACTTTTTATTATCTTAAAGTAAAGATACATAATTGTTTTCTTTTTCTTATTGTTAGTATATCGGTGTGTGTGAATTTATCATTTGTACGCTTTGATTTTATTTGCTTTTCAAGTTCATCGCATCGTAACTGATCCATTGAGGTGGGATCATGGGGATATCTTTATAAATCTATGACATGATATACTTCGAAAAAACAAAAAACAAACAAACAAACAACTAGCCCAGTCCTGTCAACTTTTGTATTTACCTGGATGAATGGAATTATGTTGCGGTTGTTCGATTCGGTCATTATGCACGTGGGATGAGCAAGGCTGCGGGCCCAATTACCAACAACATGGATATGAGAGTATATTTTGTCTAATTATGATTATTATTATTTTTTTTTTCATTTGGTCGGCTATGGCCATGGCAGTACAGAGAGCAGGGTCTCTTTCCCGTGTATAAACCGTCCCATCCCTTGATGAATATCTATCCTTGATGAATTAAGGATTAAATTAATTGAAATGAATTATATTTAAGAATTGATCCACGGTCATGGAGCAGGATATAGCTTGGTGGATGTAAGGACACACATAATAATTATTTTGATATCATCAATTTAATATTATATTTTGTTATGTAAACTTGCCCCAAGCTCTGAGCTTCAGTACCAATGCTTACAAATAAAAAGAACAGAAGGGGAAAAAACACAACACGATGGTTTACTTATTAGCTGGGGGACATACTGCAGGCTAAGACTGGAGACTGTTATCTTTTACAAGCATTATAATGTAGACAAAAGATGATTACTATACTGTATGCATCAATAGCACATGATTCCAAATACACGGTATGCTGAGCATTGATATCAAGAATTCACGATTTAAGGGAGGATAATAGTTTTTGGATGAGATGGGGCTCTAAGTTTCCCAATAATTTAATGGGAAGAAACTGTAATGAAACAATTATGAGAGAGCATAAAATTCTAGAGAAATGTAATGTTTATTTGATGAATATTGGTTTTAAAATAACAAACGTGCATTGACATGCACAGGACAGTGAATGATGAACCTTTTTCTTGAAATTATTTGTATTCCTTCGATTTCTTTCTAGTGAGCCATGTTGTTATTAATTTTGACCTCTACTTTCGGTAATGACTTTTAACTTTAGTGCGCTGTTCACATTCTTATTACTGGCGTATCATCGCTTTATTTCTACGTATAGTCTCTTCACATTACGGTATTCCGGTTACTTTTTATTAATTCTATTCATTTTGTTAGTGGATTGTTTGTTATTGAATCTTTATTCAAACATATTAAAGCGTAAGTCTGTATATCTTGTGTTATGCATTTCACTTAGAACAGAAATCATTATCCGTGATAACAATTAGAGTGTGTCGTTGTACTTGCGCTTGTTTTATCATAGTGCAAGATTTAAACTACTACCTTCGTGAAAAATGGCAAAAGTTGCCATGGCCAGTGAAAATGCAGTGTTATTCTCTTCAGGTTTATAAAGTACCTCACCTATATGTCCTCAAAATAATAATAACCAGCAAAAAAAAAAATGAACAGCTTAAGAATGAATCATGCATTTAAAAAGCAAACACTTGGCAGGACTCCAGACAAAATGATGATAATTATTATGATGACAATGAAATATGACAGGCAAGAATTTTGGTATTGAGAATGATGATATCAATGACAACAATAGTAACAATAATTGTAAATAGTAATATCGATAATAACATTGATACTTGATATCAGCAATAACAATAACAACATTCATAACAATAATGGTACGAATGATAATGTTCCAAAACTTAAAAATGATATTAAGTTAAAGAACTGGGGAAAAACGAAAGGAAAGGAAAAGACAAACACGTTGTCTTACTAACAGAACTGAAACCACAGAAGAGCTAAAAAGAGAGGTGAAAATTATGTATGCCTGCATGTGTTGCGAACCACTACGGCTTAGTATTCATTTGCCCTGTAAAAGAGAGACGTCAGTAGGGTAAATCGTGACCCTGCATCACAAAACTAACAAAATGTCGTCAGACATGGATTTTTAATTCAAAAGCAGATTCTGAAAGAGCAGACTTATAACTCAATTCAAATAGACTCTCATAACAAGCCAAACCTACCCTAATATTGGAAAGAAAGCATACACTCTGGAAAGTTTGAACTGCTTGAGAAAAGAGGCTCTGAAGTACAGCGTTCTATTCAAGCGCTTAATCTTTACAGAGCCGTTAGTGCTTGCTGCGCTAAGAATGGAAAAAAAAACAAACAAACCAGGATGTTAACCACTGGAGCAACAACAACGTAGGGATTATTAGATCAAGCTCAAATTAGGCATGCTTTATCAACACGCTCTGTAGATGATTAATGGACTTTCAAAACAGTAGCATCATTCTTTGAAAAGTCATTGGAGTTTAAAGGGTGTGTACAGTTCTGGTCAAGGTGAGGATTTAGCTTTTAACGTTTTGCGAGATATTCAGAAACCACTCTATGAGATGCCAAAGAGCATGCAATTCTAAGGGGTATCAAAAGTGTATTTTTTGATGAAAATCGGTTTGAAGTGGCCGAAATATCCACAAACAAGGTGAAACAAAGACATCCTAATAAAGTTGTGGCATGTAGTCTTTTATTATTATCACTTTTTTGGATATCTCAGCCATTTGAAAACCAATTTTCATCAAATAAATGTTGAATCCTTCTTAAAATTACATGCTCTTTCATATTTCAAAAGAGGTTTCTCATTATCTCACTTAGGAATGTAAAAAAACATGAATGCCGACATCAACCAGTACTGTACAGCCCTTTAAAATGAAAAGTATGGACAGGGTTTTAAGAAATGAAAAGAGTAGTCTGTTGAGAAACATGTAATCATATTATTCTACCAAAAAGTGTCAATCGGGACAAACTGTTGAAAACACTATTTCCTGTTCGTTTTATAATCCCAAACTTTAGTACAATGCAGAAGAAGACCTGCTCTTTTTCGGAAAATATGAAAACTAAAGATTTGCTTGGTTGACCCAATTCACCTATTTTCAGTCCTAACACAAAATCATTGTGTGCTACCTTTTTTTTTTTTTTTTTTTTTTGGTTATATGATGCACAGTCACAATTAGTGCTCAATACAGAGTATTCTTTCAAAAAAGCGTGCTTGCATAGATAATAATCTATTTTTTATAATACAATAATCTACATCTTATAGCAGAGACAAACGGCTATACAAGATCTGAACGAGAGAGTAAGAGAGAGAAAGGGGGGGGGGGCGACCAGTCAGCAAGCTTATCAAAATGACATAAGCGTTCGTTTGATAACATTAAGCATCTGAAATACTAATAATACATTCCGTTCATAACGGACACGACGCACAAAAAAACAACTAACTTCTTATTATAGGTATGGGAAATGTACGAACAGATAATAATATAGAAGTATTTTCTTCTTGGAAACGTCTACCTCGAGTACTTACGGATATCTTACAATTTTACAAAAACAAAATGACTATTGCAATCGCCATGTTTTGATACATTGATATACTGTCTCAGAAAAGAAATAACAGTGCGATGCGGAATGTAACCATACAATTATCATAAACCACGAGGCTTGACAAAAGATCACTCATAAATGCCTTAACAGACTAAAGCAAAGGATCGTGTATGGAGAGAAGCTGCGATCGTCAAACGCTAACTGCTGTGGCAAAGCAAAGCGCGTTTGCATCCAGCGGACCGGGTAGACTGAAGAGAGAAAAGCTCGGCTGCGGGTTGTTTGGGTTGCTGAAATCCGTCATGACACCGACGTTTTCACCAATAAGCCAGTAGAGGGCGCCATCGAAAAACCGAATATTTATCAACTTGTCTCCCTCGGGATATTCGAGAAAATTCGTCAGTTCTTTCCGTGGGTAGCCTGCCTTCATCACGTGGGCTGTGTTCGAGGTTGATTCAAAGAAGAAGGATTGTCTCCCTGAAAACATAAGAGGAAGAGACAGACAGACAGACAGACAAACAAACAGGCACAAAAGTGTTAATCTCTACCGCAATTGTAATTTTGTTAAGATGAAATGGAAAGTAAGCACATTGACCTCAATACAGCAGGAACCTGTCATGTTGTTGACAATAAACTTTAGTAAAACGATGTACAAAGCCAAAATTTCATGATTTATTAGAATAAATGTTGGCCTACATGGTACACTGCTGTCCTCGATTTCTGTATAACTCACATCACACCCCATCTTGTCTTTCTCGCAGAAACATTATACTCTCAAACTATACAATCCTTTGACAATGATCCTCAAAATGGTAAAAACTTATCAAGTCTATCCGTCGTCCATGCATCTTAGTCATAAGTACAATAATATTAATTCTGTTCCTCTTATGTCACCTGAAAACAACCAGCTTATACTACAAAATAAAATGTCTACCTATAGCGCATAATTCTTGTATGCACAATACAGTGCAATGTTCCCACTGTGGCTAGTCTGCTTTCCAGACCCTTTGCCAACTGGACTCCGCGGCGACTCTGCATGTGTGGGCAGAGGGTCTGGAAGCCGGACTACACTGTGGCATTAGTCGGACCACCCCGCACTCAGTACTAGTATAGCTCAGAGACTCCAACTCTCCCGTTTTCGACGGGAGATCTCCCGCCGAAAAACCATTTTTGCAAAATCTCCCGTTCTCCCGCTTGAGATTTAATTTCTCCCGCCCTGGCTCTTTGTCTCCCGTTGGAAATGATTTCTCACTTATTTCTATCGTATGTTGAAAAAATAAGCCTTAGATAGCACCAGAGAGCATCTAGAACCCTGGGAATTTCGCGCTTCGCACACATCAACTTGGATTCTCCCGTTTGCTAGGGGTTTCAGGCGGGAGAATCTCCAGATCAGAAGGTGCGTTGGGTTGGAGTCTCTGATAGCTTAGGATCAGTTCTTACTAGAAGACCCTCCTCTAAAATGAAATGAAATGAAATGAAATGAAATGAAATGAAATGAAATGAAATGATATGAAATGAAATGAAATGAAGTTGTATGACAAGGTCGAAATTAACTAAGTAAAAAATCAATGCACCTTGTCATGCTTTCTTACAGTACATCTAGGACTATGACAGGGAATTAGGAATCTCACGATCATGAGTTACGATCAATGTAGCAAAGTAAAATCAATTCAACAAAGGCGCCCTCTAACTGTCAGTGAAGGTGAAGATGGCTAATGGGTTCTTGGATTGGTTGGGAGGACTGAAGGTGGAGGTCTCACCTGCAACATCAACACTGAGGCCTTTTAGCTCCCCTGTCACACCAGTGGGAATCGTGTTTATGATTGTTCCACTCAAAGACTTGTATTTGAAGCCGTCGTCACAAAGCCAGTAAAGATAGCTATTTTCAACAGCAACCAAAATCAAACAAACAAACAAAGAAACAAAAACAAAAAGGTGTTAAAAAGTTATTCAAATACACCTATAGAGTGTATGTACTTTGCGGCAGGCATAACTATCATAATTAGTGACTGTATGGCTTATTAGAAAAGTAATAAGATCAGTCATGTCTTAGTACCTATATGCCAATTTTTTTTTTTTTATGTGTGTGTATGATAATGTGTAAACTGTGCAGACAATCAGATGAAAAAAATGAGAGCAGTGCAGACTGAAAGCGTGTTAATCAATTTTGTAACCATGACTACAAATAGAAACGGCAACAGTGACTTACAGTGCCTTTTCTCCTGCTAATTACTCTGAAGCAAGGTCGGCTGTGAACTTCAGAGGCTTTTGATGAACTTAGCTCCTTTTTCTCACTTTTTCGGTGATTAAGGTACAAAATAGAATCTACATTCTTAACTTTTGAAATTTTGCCGATAAAGCGTAGTATAAGATGATGCGATCATGTCCATAACGAACACAGCATATTACAAAATTCTTATACTGAATAGGAAATGAACAAAAATGTACTGGATTAAAAACTATATCATTGTTGGAAAAAAAAAACATATAATATTTGAAAAATCAGAACGCTCCATTGACATTTTGAAGTTTCCGCGCTGACAAAATGTATGTTTTGTAGTCCGTAGCATATTGGCTTATAATTACAATACAGTGTGTTTGAACATAACTCTACCAATGATAAAATAGCGAGAAAAAAAAATGTATGGGACTGATTTCTTCATAACATCGAGTTTCTCCCTTAATCTAGTTTAAGCTCTCTGGTATATAATTGCTCACTTGCCGACCGTATCAATATCCAAAGCTCGGGGCCGGGTCGTTCTGGTGACAAACACTGAAGAACTGAGATCGTTGAGTTGCAGAAAAGCAATTTCGTCTTCGTAGTAGTTGGAGTAATACAAATAATTGGTTGCCTCGTCAATTACAATGCCATGGGGTCCTGGAAAGGTTATAGTAGATTATAGTAAATATTATCATAGCTTTATAGGGTATTATGACTTCTGATGACAATGCATGTGACATTATGGCTATTGGGTTGGTGATAAGAATAGCATTATTACAAATTAAGAATAATACTATTTTTAAAGTCTACTAAAATTTCTGGAAAAGGCTCTGTGCAAGATTTTAGCAGCAGGTTTAAATGATCGGAGAGTACATAAATTTGACTAATGTTGAATTCGTACACGCGGTCCTCACGAGAAATCTTTTAATCTTGAACGATTTTATTGACGTATATACGGATGTATCAAACCAATAATGGTTGTCAAATTACCAATCTTGGGCAATTTTAGAGAAACATTTTGAGTACATTTGTAAGGTAGTTAAAACATTAACCTGAACATACAATTCTCCGGATATGGTATAGCGCCGCAGTCATGCCAGTCACTATGTATCTTGAAAAATTGGAGTTCTGGTGGGGCTACATAACAGCAAGCTTAAAAAGCCACAGAATAAATCCAGTTCAAGGTGGACTTACTCTAAAAATTGATTTTATCAAAGGTTTACCGGTATTCAGCGTAATTGACATTATAAACAATGAAGAGTCCGGTTAAGTTCCACTAAAAATGCTGCTACTATTAACACTTTCCAAACTTCCGCTAGCACATAAAGTAGAAATGATATATACGTTGAAACATATCCGTGCATCTAAGGGAAAATGTGTTACCTACATAGACAATATATACCCAAATACCTGTTGTCAAGTTATATTGCATTTGTTTAATGTCATATGTATACTAATCGGAACAACATGTAGTCCGTATAGAGTAAAACAAACTGAACAACAAAAGCAAACAGGGAAGAGGCATTCATTACTCTTCATTATGATAGGGAATGAAAAAAGGAATACAGACACGTTTGCTGAGGTGGGAGAAGAAACGGGATGGTGAATGATCATCCTATCTGATGTAAAATGCACCTACTTTTAGAACCTGTATTGTAAACCAGCTCCTCTCTCCCGTAGCTAATATCAGATCGCCATATTCCAAACGTTCCTTCTACGGTGGTCCAGTAAATCTTTCCGTCTTTACCATGATAAGTGATGTCATACGGACTGTTTTGTAAAGTGATGAACACGGATATCTCCGAATCGACCTTCCATATTTTCTTTCCTAGCTGATCAGCAACAAAAGCTACGATACCTTCGATATTAAAAAGAAAAAGAGACAAAGAAAAAAAATAAATAATACAGTTAAAGCTGTTCTGCCACTGCCATTTCGAAAGTTGTGTTACCCTGTGTGACATGTAACTATAAAGTCAAGGTAATTTTGTTAAAGTTTTAAATTATACACTTTAACAACTATCAAGAAACAGAAAAAACAACTATAAGTGTTTTCTTGCGAACGAATTATTCCATGTGACTTTGGAATCTCTCGTTGTATCTTATAATGCACGTTCTTGAATATATGAACGCACTGCTTAGTTTAATCTCAATCGATGCCATCATGATATCTTTTTAAAACAATATCACACAATAGTAACTGAAAGGTTACGGTTTATGCAGAAAGCATTCCTTGAAATTACTTTTACTCACATCTTTTTCTCGTCTCTTTATAAAAACGATATAATTGTAAAATGTTATCGTGCGCTTTTTTGGCAAATGTTTTAGTTATTCCATTACCATCTGGAGTCGTAAACTGAGGAAACAAAGGCGTTGTCGGGAAGCCCGCTGTTGTCAAGGCGGTTGTAAATCTGACGATGGTCGTTTCATCTGGTTGCTCTGTAGTTGTGGCAGCTTCCTCGGCTGATGTTTCAGGTAACGAGGTTGTTGTGACGAAGTTATCGAAGGGCGAAGTTATCGACGATGCGGTCGTCGTCGCGTCTGAGGGTTGTGGAGATGTCGTATAGGGAGGTGGAAACAAAATACAATGCGGTTATTTGTACGTGTGCATCCGCATGCATGGAACCTGTAGTGTTCAGTTTGTAGAGAAAAAGTTGCCAAATTAATGCCCAGTTGAATAGTGATATTTTTCCGAATAATTGTAGGGTCAAGCGTCCAAGGGTATGATTATTTCTTTGACTCTCTTTGCTTCATAACTTGATGAGAACATGGACTTGTGGTGGAAAATAACAATAGCAAAGTTGTCTGAAGATTTTTCTGGGGTTATAAAATAATTATGACAACAATCTTGCAGTTATCCTAACTTTTTTTCTTTTGCTTTCTTTTCTTGATTTGTAATAAAGCACTCTCCAGAGTCGAGAACTTATATCGTCAACGGCATGAGGAGTATCTACACATAAAGGTATATTTCGTATAAATTCACCCTGCTAGAAAGAACACAGTGTCCCACAGTTGAAACATAATGTGAAACACAGTGTGAACACATTGTGAACACAGTGTGAAATCTCTTCATACTGTTAAGTTTGAGCGTTTAACAGTATGAACATTATTGTGAATCACCAACTCACAGTGTAAATCATCTATTCACAGTGTGAAACAGAACCATTTTATGTGAAAACCCTCTGAAAAACCACACCACAGTGTGAAGTAATCTTCACGCTGTTAAATTCGAGCGTTTGTAAATGGTCGACTACGTGAACACAGTGTGGGACACTGTGTTCTTTCCAGAGGGTTGAAACAGCCTGTTTTGTAGCTTTCAGAGATGACATATCCTTATTTTTGTTTTTAGCAAAAACAACACTTTTTTTTCAAAAAAAAAATACATATATACACTCTTTCTCTCTTTCTTTATCACACCATCAAATAAACATTGAATTCCTCAAAGAATTACATGATCTTTCATATTTCATAAGAGGTTGTCATTAACTCACCAAAAATGTTAGAAACCTGAAATTAGGTTTCCACCAAAATAATACGATCCCTTTAACATGCACTTTTTGGCAAAGATTTCGTTATTCCATTACCATCTGGAGCCGTAAACTGAGGAAACAAAGGCGTTGTCGGGAAACCCTCTGTTGTCAAGGCGGTAGTAAATCTGACGATGGTCGTTTCATCTGGTTGCTCTGTAGTTGTGGCAGCTTCCTCGGCTGATGTTTCAGGTAACGAGGTTGTTGTGACGAAGTTATCGAAGGGCGAAGTTATCGACGGTACGGTCGTCGTCGCGTCTGAAGGTTGTGGAAGTTTCGTACAGGGAGGTGGAAAAGAAATACAATGCTGTTATCTGTACGTGTGCATCCGCATGCATGTAACCTGTACTGTATGCTCAGTTTGTAGAGAGAAAAAGTTTCCAAATTAACGCCCTATAGTGATGTTTTTTCCGAATGATTATAGGATCAAGTTTCCGAGGGGGGTAATTATTCCTTTGACTCTCTTTGATTCATACCTTGATGAAAACATGGACATACAAGTGGTGAAAAATGACAATGGTAAAATTGTCAGAAGATTTCTTCTGTGATTATAAAATAATATAACAAAAATGTTGCAGTTATCTTAAATGATTTTTCTTTTGTCTTTCTTTTCTTGATTTGTAATAGAACACTATTCAGAATTGAGAACTTATCGTCAACGGCATGAGCAGTATCTACACGTACATGTACACGTGTATTTCGTATAAATTTACCCTACTGGAAAGAAGATAGTGTCCCACAGTGTGAAATACAATGTGAACACAGTGTGAACACAGTGTGAAATCTCTTCACACTGTTGAATTCAAGCGTTTTAACAGTGTGAACACATTGTGAATCACCAATTACCAGTGTAAATCATCAATTCACGGTGTGAAACAGAACATTATTATGTGAAAACCCTCTGAAAAACCACACCACAGTGTGAAATAATCTTCACGCTCTTAAATTCGAGCGTTTTCACATGGTTGACTACGTGAACACAGTGAGAACACAGTGTGGGACACTGTGTTCTTTCAAGCAGGGATAAAACACCCTGTTTTGATGAATGATTCTCAAAGTAGCTTGCAGAGATGACGTATGATTTTGTTTTTGTAGAAAAAGTTACAGCACTTTTCCCCCCAAAATATCTATAAACACTCTTTCTCGCTTTCTATATCTCACTATCTATCACATTACCAGAGAGAGAGAGAGAGAGAGAGAGACAGACAGACAGAGAGACAGACAGACAGACAGAGAGAGAGAGAGGGAGATAAAGGGAGAGAGGGAGAGAGGAGGGGGGGAGGCAGGGTCCAAGAGAGAGAGAGAGAGAGAGAGAGAGAGCACCTAAAGGTTGGCATAGTGAACCTCAACCTAAAGTTGTCTGTTTGTTTTGTTTTGCTCTGCAATTTTTGGATATGCTTTTTAATATGGAGAAACGAATGATGTTGTCGGGAAACCTGCTGCTGTCAGGATGGTAGATACTATCTCAGTAGTAGTTTCATCTGGTTGCGCTGTTGTTGTTGCAGTCTCTTGGAGAGATGAGGGCGATAGTGAGGCTGTTAAGACAGACGGCGAAGTTGTCGAGGGTACCGTGGTCGGAGTGTCTGAGTATTGCGAAGATGTTGGAGGGTGGCTGCTTGTTGTTGTGTTATTGGTTTTGCAGTGCATCGTCGGTTGCAAGGTAGTTCCTGGTCAATAAGCGAGGTACATTGAAGCTACTCATGATTTCTTGATAACACATATCAATTATTTTTTAGGTTAAATGTTGACGAAGAATTAGCACTCCGTTCGTCCGTTTATAATGACGCGAACATGCATATCGTTTAAATTCCACTTAAAGACGGTTCACGGACAATTAACCAAGACCCTTCCCCTGACCCTAGCCCGTTTCCTAGTCCTATCACTAAAACCGGTATTTCGCCGTGGGATAAATGACCACGGGGACAATTGTGTTTATAAGCTTTAAGGCAAATTCAGTCAAAGTCTCCTTCATTTGTAGTGTTTTTGTGTGTGTGTGTGTGTCTCGTTGTCACACGCTAACTTGTCGACGTAATCATTGTCCACCCTTATTATAACAGAGACGATTTGAACCCGTCCGCAGTAAATTCAAATATAGCATCTATAGGATGTATCAAGAAACAAATCTCAATGAATCCACTCTGTTTCTTTTGCTTTGATTCCTTCTATCTTTGTACTCTGCTTTATTTACATCCACCGTTTTCTTTCAAAGTTATTGTTATTAGGTTCTTTGTTTAATAAGAGTTTAACGTTTTCAACTATGGACCTATACAACACAAGCCTTGCTATTTCGTAGGTCCCCCACATTTCATGTTTGTAGAATTGTCACACCTAGTCCTATTATGTTTTGTGGATTGTATAATAATATTTGTGTTTGAGATGACTATGTGGAACGATGAAATCAAAATCAAATCAAGATCATATTTGAAAGCATATTTCAAATGAAACTCCAGAGCGATTTTCTCACCAGCGCGCTCCTCTGGGCGACACACCATCATTACGTAACTGCTGCTGCCGGGAAATTCAAAGGGCAATGAGAAGTACACAGGAAAGAGTGTGATGACCTCTTCACCTTGCCCTCTTATTTGGCGACATGGATTTGTCATTTCCCATGAACTTTCGACTTGAGAGAGTTCACTCTTCACGACTGGTAGAGGAAAAAGGGAAGAACAGGGGAGTTAATTCTCTGCGGAAAGAATAGTGTCTATACAGTGCAAAACACAAAGTGAAACACAGTGTGAAGCACAGTATGAGACACAGTGTGATTACATTGTGAACACATCTGATCACACTGTTTTATGTATGTACAGTGTTAAGTTCGAGCGTTTTAACATTGTGAATCATCGTTGGCAGTGTGAAACAGAACATTCCTATGTGAACACTGTGAAAAACCACACCACAGTGTGAAATCAACTTCACACCGTTTGATTTGAGCGTTTTCACAAAGTCGGAAACTCCTTCGCTTTACATTACTCTATGTATACACTGAATCCCCCCCCCCCCCCCAGCATTTACATAATAAGGAGTTTAACCAACATGATTATACGCGAATTCGGTAGGCCACTTGGGGAAAAAAACACACTTGTCAGACTTCAAATATATGAAACTGTTTCTCATGGTTTTGAATTTTCATGTTTTGTCTATATCCATGCATCATAATTATATCAATCGGATCACTTGACAACTCACCGATAATAAGGAAAATGAGAACCGCACACCACGATGTAAGTTGCATTGATACTCCACTGTAACATGCACGGATTGGTTGCAGACGTCATGATAGAAACAATGAGATGAGTGATAATGCAATTTATTAGAATGGAGAATAGAACGAAAGTAAACACTGTGAGTCTAACTGATATCATCCGTGAAATAATGCGACAGATATAAAAAGATACGCTAGCCGTGGAATTGTATTGTTATATGGATCATTATTTGACAGTCAGACCGTTCTCATGACTCGTGAATGGATGTTATCATAATTTTCTAAATCAATCATCTTATGAATGCCTGTCTAACATAGATGATATGCCCAGATTATTCTTTAGACACACGAGCCTTGGAATAGTGTCATACGGACCATCGACAGGCCGACCGTTCTCATGACGCGTGAATGGATTTTATCATAACATTCAAATTCTATCATCTACCTGTCTACCGTAGATATGCCCAGATTATCATAACATTTCCATTCAACTGTTTTCAACTGTGGGAGTTTTCCTCATCTGGAAGAATAAATTGAGCACTTCAAACTGAAATTCTGTTTAACATCTTAGTCACTGATATCGGAGAAACCGCAGTTCACAGTGTACCATTAAGCGTGTTCAACTCTGAGTGGAGTCTTAAATAAAAACAATCTGCAACAAAACTGTTTATGCCGCAATATATGCCCTTTAAGTAGTAAAAAGAGCAGTGCATTGCAGACAGCGTAGAGACATAATAATTTCGCTTCTCGTCCGCATTCCCATTTCATTTTCTAATTTTAATTTCAAGAGAACATTTCTGCACAAACTAATTCTATTTACTATTTACACTTCAAGTTTTCAGCATATCCAGACAATTATAAACAATCCATATACAAAATTAATACCACAGTTCTGTGGTAATCGTAGTCGTACGATATCATAATCATAAACAAAAACTTAATTAATTTCATTTCTTTCACGACAGAAAGTATTTCTCTTACTAGCCGAAAATGTGTTGAGATTTAGCGTTGTTACCCTGGCTATGATGCAAGTCCAACAGTTTTCATGCATGATTTAGCCCCTGGCAGATGATATACCTCATGCACCAAGGTGTCTGTTACTTACTGTGATATCTTCATCTCAATATTACGTCGCTGCATCTCCCGAGGAATTACAATCATGCTTTTTCTCTTCGACTGTCGAATGTGCGATTTGCATTTTCCACGTACAAACCCTATTACCGATGTTCAGGGAGCATGATGTCCACGAACGATGAAACATCAAGAGCTGTCTCGGGTGCCAATGACTGCAAAGCACACCCGCACTATATAATTATAATAAAAAAGATGCACTTCTGTCGTAATATCAGCTACACCGAAGCGAGCAGTAAATGGCTACACAACCTTGGATAATTAAATCATAACTGACGTGTGAGCTCCCCCCCCCCCCCCCCAAAAAAAAAAAAAAAAAAAAAAAGAATGCTTGTCTTTCAGATGAAATGTGCTACCATTATTCTGCCAGGCAGGTAGACAGCGGTGATAAAACCATCGCTAAAGACGCTTAAAAGTGACGCTTCGATTGGTCGGTTGGCCCCAATTTTATTTTCCAAGGTCTCGTCGGCACTAACATTGTGATGACGTCTCATCCTGATCAGCAGTGGTTCTTGAAATACCATTATATTATCGCAAATAGATTGTATTTAAATAAGGTCCCTGAGAAGGAAATGGCTTAGAAATTGTAGAGGGAGCAGACGTGCACTGGTACATCTGTGGTGCCCATGGCAACTTGTTACCTTGCCAACAATCCAAATACGGACAGTAAAAGTATATACATTTCTAATCATGATTAATTGGCCATGTTAGAGAGGAGAGAAAGAGCAAGGGAGAGAGAGTAGGAGAGAGGAGGAGAATTAGATATCATTTATTCAAACGTGGCGGGCATGAAGTGGTTCTCATGGTCAATCCATTATCACTCACGTCCTTTTATTTTCATGCAATGTTGATGACATCTTGTCATTGTAATTCTTATAAAAAAAAAAAACAGAATCTGAAATCAACCCATTAATACTCGGTCTCATACAAAGCAACATCTGCAAGGACTTTATTAAGTTCATAGCAATGGATGGCTGGTTGAGGTAATAGTATGAGCGTTTGCAACTGTCTATCAGCCATTTTCATTTCAGACAAAATTTCCCAATTGATTTTGTTGATTTTATTTATTTTCATAACTCGTTATATCGCTGTCTAGTTGCTTATATATTCAATCATTGTTTTTTTTTTTTCTCACAGCTACGTGGTAGCTAATTCATTTTGTTTTAGATGGAGTGCCAAGTGCAGGTAGGCCACCTATGCCTGTTCACCAAAAACAATAACCCCCCCCCCCCCCCACCACACACACACACACACATTTGAGCTTAGCAGTAAGCAACTTTAACGCCCATCCTCCCCCATCCTCGACGGAAAACACTAACAAATAACCACAGCGAACATATCAGCCCGATCCATTCGGGAACCTGGTGACCTGTGTATTAAGTTTATGGTGATTTCAAAATTCAGTATAGAGTGGGTTAAGATTCAAAGAAACAAAAACAAACAAAATCACAAGTGTCATCAAAGTTTTAATGGGTGCACGTCACGAGACCGACACCCACGATTCATACAGCTCACGAGTTATACAGCCCATGAGTTCGACAACACCCGCGAGACCGACACATTAAACCTCGTGTTGTATCTGTCGAACTCGTGGGCTTTTTTTTTACACCTTATTGTCCGTCTCATGGGCCTTATGTGCCTAGTGCCGAACTCGTGGGCTGTAGGACTCGTGGGCTGTAGGACTCATGGGTGTCGGTGTTGTGGGATGACCCCATTTTAATTACTGAGGAAAAATATAATAATTCCGCTTATTATCACTTAAATAAGCAAAGATCTACAGGGCGTAACAATCGCCCCATCCATATTGGAAATAGGGTAATACCCTATTATATTTGATATAAACTGATATGAAAAAAAGGCCTTTACAAAGATCCAAAGATCAAAGATATATTAATGTACAATATCATATACATGCTTCCTCCTTAAGTAAGCAGCTCTCGTTTCACCAATCTCCTTTTTTGTCTCACCCACCGGAGGTGATGGCGAGGCTAAGGGATCCAAATGGCGTCCGTCCGTCGTCCGTCACAAATGTTAGTTTACCTGCAAGACTCTCTTATGATGCATAACTTGGCAACTGTTACAGCAATGACAGCCACACTTGGGTGATAGAAGCACTAGGGGTATCTTCATGTTATGGTGTTGTTGGAGGTCATGTGATGATGTCAAAGGTCATTTGAGGTCATATATTAAAGAGTATGTGCAAGACTCTTTTCTATGTTAAAATTTACCTGCAAGACTCTCTTTTGACAAATAACTTCACATAAGTTGCTTGGATTACAACCTAACTTGGGTCATAGATGCACTGGGGGTACCTTCATGTTATGGTGTCGTTGTAGGTCACAGGATAAGGTCAAAGGTCATTTGAGGTCATATGTTAAAGTTTACTTGCAAGACTCTCTTATCACACCTAACTCGACACATGTTGCTACAATGGCAATCAAACTTGGGTAAATGTCTCTTTGGAAGTTGAAAGTTACCACATTTCAGGTCAAAGGTCACAAACAGGGGTCAACGAACTTTTAGGGCCCAATGTTAAGTTTTTAGGGCGCATTTCGTTTATGGCTCATAACTCTTGTTGATCCCTTTGTCCGTTTGTGACTAAACTTGGATGGAAGATGTCCCTTGGGGAGGTGAAGGTCGTCACAAGGTCAAAGGTCACAGACAGGGGTCAACAAACTTTTAGGGCCCAATGTTATGTTTTTATGGTGCGTTTTGATTGTGGCTCATAACTTTTGATCCCTTTGTCCGTTTGTGACCAAACTTGGCTGCTAAATGTCCCTTGGGGTGTTGAAGGTTACCACAAGGTCAAAGGTAATAAGCAGGTCACTTAACTTCTGGGGGTTATAAAAATATTAATTCCTTGTACGCGAATGGGCGAGACACAATTTGGCACTCGCCTTGTTTTTGTGGAGGGAGTGGACTTGAGGTGGATCGAGAGCTAATTGTATTGTTAGGCATTTGATTTGCTATTTTGTTTCAAAATCGTTATGTTTGTAAGAAAACAACTTTACCATCAGATGAGGATGACATTAGCTGAACTTGTCTAGTTTTCCTTTTATGAAATCGTATGACGTCAAATTCTTTACCGGAATGATGTCATTTTAGTAGCTCTTATTTCTACATAATATAACATTATTATCATAACACTATTATTTCTCTTTGTATTAATTTCTCCTTCTATTTACCAAGTTGCCTTCGATCCAAACACACACACACACACACACACACACACACAAACAAACAAATCAAATAGTGTCCAATGCATGTCTTTCACCTTCATTTTGAATAATAAATGAGAAAGATATCCCGCCTGTCACTATGATACCAAGATAATGTAGGTTTACAATAAACGTTAATGTGATATTTGCTTTCCAGGTTAATGCGTCCGTGTGGGTCTATCTATCGCACATTCAGTGATTACGATGAACCAACGCCAGATCTCTTTCATCATTGTAACTGTGATACTAATTCTAGTTCAAAAAGAACATTAGTTTACATCCCGACTACATTAAAGGTCCAGTTTACCTCTGGGAGCAGTGATTTTAAAAATTTTCAAAATATCACATTTGCTGTATATGTGTAGGTCTGTTGTATAATAAAACATTCTACCATATGAAATTTTCGCAATAAATCCTACATTAGAAGGAGATATCTGTATTTTTCGTAATAAACCATAGCTGTAGACGGTTTAGTTTGAAAACATTTTTATTATAACTATTGTTCACATTTTATGTATTTAACAGTACTTACCATCAATAATACTGATCCAAATTTTTTGAATGGTTGTTTCTATCCCTAACACATTTTAGAACTATTTTAAAGCACTAAAGCTGGGTTTTTGTTTCATCTGCATATGTGACCGTGCATCACAAAACGAACATAAAGTCGCACACACTGATTTAGCGTGAGGACTGAAAATAAGTGAAATGGGTCAACCTAGCTGATCTTGACTTTTTCATATTTTCTGAAAGAGCAAGCCTTCTTCTACATTATATTAAAATTTGGGATCATGAAACGGTCAGGAAAGTGTGTTCTGTAGCAGTTTATCTCGAACATTTTTAGTAGAATATTGTGATTAGATGTGTTTTTAGAGTTCAATTTTCATTTTGAGAAACCTTGCACACACTCTTCACTTTCAACTCTAATAACTTTTGAAAGGATGACTCTACTGCTTTGGAAGTTGGCGTTTATTATGGACAGAGTGTGTTGATAAGGCATGATCAATTTCAGTTCAATTTGATAATCCCTTCATTGTTGTTAGTCCGGTGTTTTACTTCCTGTTTTTTTGTCCCATTCATCGCACAGGCAGCAGGCTTGGTAAAGATTAAGCGCTTGAATAGACATTGTACTTCAGAACCTCTTTTCTCAGTTCACACTTTTCCTGAGTGTGTGCTTATAGGAGAATCCATTTGAATTGAGTTATACATCATTTTAAAGCAGTAGAGTCTGCATTTTTTAGAATCTGCCCTTAACTAAAAATCCATGTCTGGCGAGTTTTTGTGTGTTTTGTGGTGCAGGGTCACAAATGGTAAATTATGCCTTTAAAATGAGTCTGTAGGCATGGTGTACAGCCATAGTAATCATGGGAGCACTAGATATACAACTTTGATAAGATGGGTGATCTTGACCCCGTATTTCCCGAACCAAAAAATCGAAACTTGTTCATTAGTACATTTATTCTTGGGAATTCCTGTAATATATGGATAGATTTGATGGGTCTCTTAAAAGAAATTGTGCAGGGAAATTAACAATATGGGTACTTTCACGTGCAGTGAGAATGTGACAATTAATTTATTATCTTTTTTTCTCAGTTGATTTCATCATGTCCACACATACGTTAATTGAAATACCCAACCACCATTTCGAGGACATTAATTAATTTTTTTAATCATTTCATGTCTAGTATCTCCACTTTATTTCTCTCTGTTGTATTCTTTTCATTAACGGTTCGTTCAATGAACCAAAAATTACTTTTACTCCCGCGGCCAGCCAATCTCGGATATGAAAAGATTGCACTAAACCTAATTTTCGTTCAAGGTGATTTTTACCGCCGCAGGTCATGCATAAATTAGTAATATATAGAATTATACGCTGAGTGGTGCGTGTATCACATAAATACAGGTATTGAAATTATAAATACCTTACCCTTACGGATGACAATGACCTTTGAGTGATTACAGTCGCCGCCTTTTAAATGAGATATCCAAAAAGGACGAATTTGGTTCTCATAAAGCGACGTCCCAATTAAGAGAAGACAGGAATTGAACCAGTCGCACAGAATACACACACACACACACACACACACACACACACACACACACACACACAAAATTGCCTTCAATTCAATTCTCTCTAACAAGCTTTAAACGGATGCAGGTCACGATCTAGTTACCCACCAGCCACACAGCCCAAGAGTATATACCGCTAAAGAATCGTATATATCCAGAAGTAATATTTTATTTCTTTACATATTAGAGAGAAACGTGCAAACATTCCACCGGAGTTGTAATGATAACCGCTCGAAAATGAACACAGTCATATCACACCAGTTCTGAAATCGCTCCCATTCTTTGCCTATCGAAAACGCATCGTTTTCAAGATCCCTTTGCTTTTATATCACTGTTTACTTGACTCTGCGCTACAGTAAAACATCGACCTGGTCAACCAATAGACTTTCTCTAGTCCTCTGTGCTCCCAGAACTCTGACCTCCTAATTGTTATCCCTATGTTGCACACAAAGTAGGGTGTGTGTGTGTGGGGGGGGGGGGGGGGGGGTGGGGGCAACTTTTGTTCACGTCATGTCTTCTCTATTGTAAAGGAACTATCTCCCTCAGATCATTAAGAATAATAATTCTGTTAAAGTGTTACAAATAATTTCAAGAATTAATAGTTTTATTTTGGTTGCATTGATTGATGATTCCAATTCATTGTATAATTTGGTCTTTTATGTCTTTTTATCTTTCATTTTTCTTTTATGTAATCCGCATCTTGCACAATCTGTGCCTAGAACATTTTTCATTATTTGATAGACTTGGCGCCTTATAAATCTGTAATATATTAGCATGATTGGAGATATTATGTCTATATCACAGTACGAAGAAAACCCAGAACATGCACATCAATGTACAGGAATAAAAAGGTATTTATAACAACGTGGCAAGGCTGCTCATTAAAAACCGTGGCAGGAATGTGACTCGTGAAATACATAAAGGTTTTATCATCTGATTACTTTTGAGCGGAGGCAGGCGACACGCCAATGACAACGTCCCTGACAAGAACATGACGCATCGTCTAAAGCTCTCATGTCATAAATGAGTCTCGAGATCTCTTCCTATATAATTATTGAGATTAGGTTAAAATATTTTTCCCACTTAGCATGCACGAATAGTATTCCACGATAACATCGATTGGTGCAGTAGGAATAGTGACACGTCGGCAATTAGACGTCAGAACATACACGAAAACATACGTTTTTGTATAATCAAAAGTTACTGAAAAGCCACGAAAGGTTTATGCACCTAAGTACAGCAGACATTCTTATTATCATGATATCATGAGTTCAGCGCGCATGTGAAGAAACAGAAAATTCTGCATTGATAATTCTGATCGGTGAATTATTCAGTTTCTACGGGTTATCTTTGCACTAGGTTAAAAAAAAACCCACACAAACAGAAAACAATATCTCTGTTTTACGATGGATGGTAAAGGAAAATAACTTAAGAAAGCTAACAAAAAAAAACAACAACATATGAAAACAAAACGAAAAGAGATGGGGCGGAGGATGAGAAAGATAATAACGACATTCTTTGCAATCATATACAATCTTGGTTTTGCTTCATACAAATCTTCGTATGTTTCGGTCACGGTGTTTTCTCTCGTCCTCATTATATACATCGATTGCCAAATTCTGTTTGTTACATCAAAAAGGACATTATGTTATGACATATAAAATGAACATCTCTGCACATGATTTATCTATGGTAACGTAATAATTATAATCATTGAATTGAACTTCGAGTACGTGCATGCGCACGTATATATCATAATAAAAGGCCTATATATTTTATTATACAGCACTATTTAACACATTACATAAGAGACACATACATACAGAGAGAGAGAGAGAGAGAGAGAGAGAGAAAGAGAGAGAGAAGGCACTTCTACACATTGACGTCAATCACATACAGTTTGATCACATATCATTATTCTCTCAGTTTGAAACGTGAAGGTAATCAAAATTTTCATTCGTTATGTTACAACCTGTTTTTATCTATCCGTTTTCTGCACATTTTCTGCACAATTAACTCAACTAGTTCTAGTAAGAACACTTCTGCATTGTAGGAGATGCAGGGAAATTTCATTTAATGAGAACACCATAATACATTCTATAGCCAAAATCTCCAAAGTCTTGATAAGTTAATAAAGAGTATGATAATGACCCATCATGAACGAGTCGTTTCATCTTCTATTTGGGATTTTTTCCCCTCACATCCAAACTAGAAATTGGGGAAAATTTCAAAGAAAGATTCTCTCTGATCTCCCCCTACCATAAAGAACAAGCACAATTATAGGTACTAAGAATATCAGACATTTTTTCTTCGTTACGATAGTACGTGTCAAACCTGTCTATTCATGGCGAAAAAGTCAATGATTTTAACGTTGGAAATATACCCCCTTTCAGACCACACCTCACTTCACTCCCTCAGAAATTTCGCTGTTTCCCATTGTGAAGCCCTCGCAAAAATCACTGTTACGGGCCTGTGCCGTTGCTAGGTAACCGTAAACTTCGACTATACAATCCTAATAGGTGGATAACGAGTATTTAATCGACAGGTTCGCTCGATCCAGAACTCGTCATGGAGGTCAAAGAGGAATCCGTTTTATTTGATGACCCTGGTGTTGTTGTCGTGATGTTTTTGTCACGTGGACGTTGGTGTATGTTTCCACTGATGACGTACTGCAAGTGCTCTATCAGCCCTATCAGCTCGCCAACGGCTTCTTCAGCGGTCGGCACCTCCGTGGCAGCACTTGTGGTGGTGGCGGTGCATGGTGGTGGTGGTGGTAGTAGAACTCGTGTCATTTGCAGTTTTGCCCGCTATGGCATGCTGGGCTGCGAATAGCGTGGCGGGCAGTATAGTGACACCGTGTGAAGTATTCTGCACCAGTTCTCCTGTTGCGTCATAGTTAGCCAGCAGGATGCTGCATTCTGTGTACAGCCTGATGGCGACGGACGGTATTTGTATCGTCGGTGACGAAGGGATGGCAGGCAGGGGCAGAGCAGTTGGCGTTTTTCTTGCATCTTTGGGTTCTGTGTTGTTTAAATCAAGAATTTCTAGCTGACATTATTGACTTGCTTGCAATATTTGAACTTTATGATGTGGTAAACGTTCTCATCTCATGTCTTATCAGTCGATGGACATCCAAACGGAACTTGATCCAAATTGGTGAAAGATTTTATCAGTTGTGCAAGTCCATTTATATTTTTCTTAATTTCTCTACTTCCTTTGACCCAGCCGAAAGGGCTACTCTGTAATCTCGCGAAAGCCAGAGAAAGGAACTACTCCTTAAATCACGTTTATGTCATATTACTTGTTTTGCCGGCAAAGAAGACATACTAAAAAATTGGTATGATTTCTATATGATAGAAAGCTGATAGGAAGATGGAAAGGAAAGAAGATACAGCCGTTTATAAATACAATACCCTCATATAATGGGCGACAGATGAAATGTCTATCTATGCCACTGATATCCACTGCAAATGATGTGCTGTGAGGGTAGACTTTGATGTTCAATCTTCCTGGAAACGTTATTTGTCGGCAAGAGTTCCTTGATTCTAGCTGGGTAGCCATAGAAATCTCTGTAAAAAAAGACAACGACGGACTGATACAAAAAACGTTCATTTCACTTTATTTCTTAAGCATCAAAGCACAAACATGAGACTGCTTGATCGCAAACTGGAAGTGGAACATTAATCGTCGATAACTGTCAGGTCATATTGTTCTTGGATACAGAATCGCCATTTATAATAATAATGGTAATAATAATAATAATTATAATAATAATACTGATAAGTATAATAATAGTAATAATTATCATTATTATTATTATCATTATTACTATTATTATCATAATCATTATTACTACTACTATTATTATCATTATTATTATTATCATCACTATGATTATCATTGGTTTGGTTCAACATAGTTCTTACCGGATACATTGTGATAATCAGGAATACATCGAAAGCAGGTAATTAACACCAGATGAAAAAAAAAATAATCAAAGTGTTGCAAAATAACATTATGTCAAAACTTTGTTAAAACATGGCAGAAACAAAACAAAAACACACAACAAGACACGAAAACAAGAAAGATAATTCCACAATAATCTGCTTACAATATCATTGGATTTGTGAACATACATACTTTTTTTTTTTCAAGTTGATACCTTTATATTTCGCCAAAAATTTTTTGTAAGTGTGAATATTCAACTTTCCCCTGATACAATTCAAAGTGAAAACTAACTTTTTTGTGCATACATCTATGCAAACATACGTTATTGTATATCTCTTGCTCAAAGACAAATTAGGCAATTCTTGATGTACAGAATTTTAGGAGACCGTCGTCATAAGCATCGTCATATAGCCAGCAATCGTTCGGAATTCGCGAAACAATCATGAATAGGATATCATGAACCACTCCACATCTTATAGTTTATTGTTACTTTCAAGTTACAAGGTATAATGGGTAATTACAACGGAATAACTGAATATACATTTTTTTTTTTCGAAGAAAGATAACTGCGTTCCAATGTAAATTCTTCGTATTTATGCATTTGTTTGGATAGGCTGTGAAATTCCGTAGCAGTGTCATAAAAGTGAGAATATTTTGTTTCGCAATCTAAAGAACACCATACGATCTAGTCCTCCGACATTTTGTTGTTCTTTTGTGAGGTATGGTCACATCCATACTACATTTCCATTCTTTCACTTACCGCCAAGGGATAGCAACATGAGGACTTTAAACCAGGGCTGCATATTGGTGATTGTGATACGAAGTCTGTCCTGTATAACAAAGACAATTGTCCACAGTTGCAACACAATTTTGGAGGATGCAACTGTAGTACTATTGCAGCAAAAAGACACCATTAGGCCCATATTACACAGTCAAGCTCCAAATGACTAATAATCAATTAATTAATCAATTAATACTCCAACTCATACCGAGCAAGATCTGTGACTTGCTCTTTCTCTTTTCTTTTTTTAACTTATTTTTTTTTAAGGGGAGGGGGGTAGATGTCCTTTTTTGTCAATCTTCTCTCTCCTCTCCTCACTTACATCGAACTTTACATATAAATATTTATTTATTTTTTTTTTTTTTTTACATCTGCTCCCCAACATGGTCGGCAGAGGTCTACAAAAGCGAAGAGTTGACTTTGTGTGAAATAAGACAATGATTAGAACTGCAGCAGCGCATGTGTTTCTTGTGTAACAAGACAACCCTTAGTGTACATGGTAAATGACAAAAGTTGTCAGTCAGACAGATCAGTAAAAGCTGCGCCATTCGGGAATAAAAGAACAACAACCAATAAAGAGTGCATGATTATGAAAGTTTCAGCCTTACTGCATTCAAATAAGAACAGATTATGTTTAGAATAGTGTATACCACTTCTTAAAATGCACACTCACCAAGAACTAGGTTAGTTGTTCACTTGTGTAAAAAAGAAAAGGCAATTCAACAAACATAATAACATGAAAAAGAAAGTAATATGATTCGGCTGACAATTAATTCTAGCATTCCTATGACATTCCTACCAGAAAATCCATTCATATCCATCAACTCATGAAATGACAACTCTAAGAATCTGTCTTAATAGACAAATGTTTATTAAACCAAATATCATCAGGAGAAATTGAGAAAAACAAAGCTTGTGTCGTAAGACGTTCCTGCAAGCTAATACCATGACATAATCAATCAAAACATGAAAACTAATTGGGGACTATAGTGAAAATAATGATGACGACAAACCATGCAACAATCTTAAAAATGGAAGAAAAAAATATCAAATCATAGGGGGAAAAAGTTAGATGCTATTATTCATTAACTTTTTCATGAATATTATTGTCGTTCTATGTGCAGACGTATTTTCAAGGTGGCGAATGCTGATCTACATTGCAAAAAACATGTCGGAAACAAGGAACCATATCATGCATAATCATGCAATCTTAATACATTCGCATATACAGAGGGCGACATTTTATGAAATATCTGTCATAGCGTCATAAAATTATGCACAAGCCCACAATGCATGTAAAACGTGTAGCAATCAATAAAG